>NC_051160.1:27867966-28100465 GCF_013339745.2 Dermacentor silvarum | reverse complement strand
GGGGAGTGGTGACGTTGCATACGCCCTCACCGCCCTTTGCTACTGTCGGTGAGTAAAACGGCGCCGGACACAACGACGGTGCGGTTTTTTGCACAAAACGCAAACGCGCGGCCACGGAGAAACCGAGTCAAGACTCAAGACAAAGCGCTGGATTCACCGCTGCGGCTGCTTTTGGTCAAGTGGCGTGGACTGTTCGGGCATCCCGCGACATCACATGGAAGTGGCATTGTCCGCTACTTGCAGTTTGCGCGAGTTTCACGAGCCAGTGAAACCAGCGCAGCACTACGTTATAACGAAACTATACTGAAACGCGAATGCACGGGCGGCGTAGAGTCGAGCGAAAACGAAACCTTTCGACCGCCCGCATCGTTGTCAAGGCTAATGTTAATGAGTTCGTCTTTCTAAAAATGAAACATAATTGTACACGTAGCATTTTCTTTCGCCTTATAATGCTGTACATTGGTGTTCCTATAACGAGTGGTTGAGAATTAGCGACAGAATTTAAAAGAGGAGTGCCTTCGTCATCGAGCAAGTACTTGAATGCCCCGGGAGTGTCTCTAATTGTGTCCTGCATTTACTTCAATTTCTAGATTACTAAGGCTATGTTCACGATAATACTACCGCCTTAGAGTTGCTCGCGCCCCAATCTATCACTTTAGCTTGACTTAATATTTGCATTTAGCGCCCCTTTAAGGAGAATAGCTTTATTTGGCTAGTTCGTCCATTTTCGTGGTAGCTACGGCTGTGGTCGTTGGATGGATGATCGTACTTGGGTGAGTGAAGCCGGGGAAACGCGTCGAGGAAAACAGCGGCTGCTCTCGGTATAACGAGTTATGTAGAGGGGAGGTGAGGAGGAGTGGACAAAGGGTGGGGATCATCGCGCGTGAGCTCTCGCGCCATCGAATGGTTTCTCTTTTTAGCGTCTCCTTAATACCAGCAATCGTACCTTGAATTTGTTCAGATTGGAGTGCCGTGTGCCTGAAAGGCCTGTATATGTTACTACAGTCCTTAAAGTGCTTTATGTGATGACACGCCATTCATCTGGAGCTCTGAACAAGAAGCAGCTTTCGCCGAGCTTCGACGTCGCCTGGCATCGCCCCCTGTTCTTGAAGTCTGTAAATACCTGTAAATACCTGTAAATATTACTGTAAATACCTAAAAATAATAACTTGGTACTATCTGTCATAAAATAAAAGCCCTGATTCGCTGGAACTTAAGAGCTTCCGGGTCTAAGCAAAAAAGTGTTCTGTGCAAGCATAATGTTGCTGTTGTTGATGTCAAGGGCCGACCATCACGGCGGCACGGACATTTTGTTACAACGGGTTGTGCAAATAAGGATTGCCGTAGTCGAATGTGAAAATCTATACACAAATAAAACGGCAAATAAAACGGCTATATTTGGCTACAAAATTTTTTGCACTTTTTTGTGTTTCGCTACATTTGGGCTACAACTTTTCTATCTTTTGGCTACGCCGCCTCGTAGGACCTGGAAACACTGCAAACCAGTGCTTTCTCGAGAGTTGAGTGGACCGGGCTGGCAACGATATATTCGTGGGCTATAGGCTTACCATTTATAGGCATAAAACGACGTTTTGTTTTGCGGGTTCTACTCCCACCAAAGGTCGAGAGTTCGTAGCCTTTTTGTACCTTTCGTGTCGTCGACGTGTTTATGCTCAAGGTCGCCTGACTAATGAGACATATAAGGCTTTCGCCTTAAGAGGAAGCTTTCGCTCGGGTGCTCCTATCTCAATACATGCAAAATGAGATTTTGTTTTATTCGGCAATCACTGCAGCAAATTTGACGAGGTTTGTTGCATTAAAAGAAAGACTTAAAATCTGGTGACTGTTGGTTTGCAATTTTTGATTTAGGTCGTAAATTGTTTATTAAAAATTGGTAAAAATCGCAAATTTTCAATAACGAAACTATCAACGTTACAGGTCTGTAACTCAGCAATGAAAAATGATATAACAATGCTGTGAATTGCATCTAATAGTACGTCTAAAGTAGACAAAATTGACAGGTTACACATCAATCTAAAAAAAAATAGGATTATGAAAATACAGTTTTTGCAGAACCCTTGTACACAACCTAACGAATTCACGTAAGATATAATTTGAAACTCAAGTTTGTCCGCTTTGAATGATCTAATGGATACCGTTTACAGAACCGCGATATCTCTTCTTGATGCAGATCTATTAATTTGTAAACGTCGTGCTTCTATTTCTTTCGAACTTTCGAATTTTTGAAAATTAAAAAGATAAGTAAACCGTGCCTTCAATCGAAATTCCACTTCAAATAGTCACTAGAATTTACATTCTCTCTCAAATGCGACCAATTTAATTAAAATCGGTCCAGGGGTTTATCCCAGAAAAGCGTTTCTGCATTTTACGTGTATCTGAATAGGGCGTGTCGGAGTAGGGTCCGAGCAAAAGCTTCCTCTTAATAATTTAAGACCGCCTCCACAACTGAGAAGACGACGTGCTATAGAATACGTTAGAAGGTGCGGACACCAGCTCTATTCAGTACACAGTACGTTGAATCGGCGTTTACCAATCATGGCAGCTGTTGAAACACCACCTAGATAGCACAAAGCCAACGCTCTCCGATCCATGACGTCATAATACCTGGCCCGACGACCGTAGAATCTAATGGGGATGCTGCCGCGTAAGCAACAGTGATTTTGACGTCACCGCTTACGTCACGCCAGCCTTGGCAATGGAAATTTCGGGCGAGGTAGCATGACGTCATAGATCAAGAGTGCGTAGGCCTTGTGCTATCTAGGTGGTGTTGGCTGTTGGCAATTCGCGCTCTCCATGAACAGCATTCTCCACTGCTGTAGTATCGGCAGAGTGGCCTGAAAGCCCGAAGACTAATAAAGCATTGTTGAATTGTCAGTAATGAGAAGTTGGCGCCTTTTAATTTTTTTTTTCGTTCTCAAGAGATCGCTGATGCGACGCCGAAACGTTCCTGGCGTGTTGCGGTTGAAAACAGCCTCCCAAGATGTCACCACTAGAGCTATATTCATCTCACCTGTGTACTGTATGTCTCCCTTCTCCTTTTATCCCGTAATAACAAGCTAGAATTCGCTTATCTTTAAGAATGTCTTTTTTGTACGAATTTACGTATAATACGCTTCAATTATTAAGCACTTCTATTTCTTTTTTGACGATATATCTGGTATTTGTTATATGCAAATTTCTTCGTCTTGTGCCTATGTTTGATTCCTTGTAGCAGTGCATCGATATCTTTTAACCGATTGTATTTATTTGTAACATACGCCCCCCTGACCCTATGCTTCTTCGTAGGCCTGTGAAGTATTTCTAAATAAATAAATAAATAAATAAATAAATAAATAAATAAATAAATAAATAAATAAATAAATAAATACAATTCATGTTCTTTTTTTCCCCTGGAAACTGACTTTTGACAGTATCCTTCAGTAGACAGCGCAACTCGGGCATCAGCTGCATTACTGAAGGTCGAGATGTAGTATAATTGCACGATAAGATCGCACTGGTGTCAGCTAATCAACGAAATTTAAACTCTTTCGAATTGACCTCTTTGAGATACCCATCCAAATTACGAAATCCGAGCCTCGAAATAAACAAGCAGTTAAGAAATGACGTGCTTATAATTAGTACCAGTTCCCGAAAATGCGCCCTTAAATTATGTCTTGAAATACATACGTGTTCGATTTAACAATTAGCATGGCAGTGAATTTTTCATCATTTTAATAAAAGGTAAATGCGACAAGGTTCGTGGCTTTGGCAGAAAAGCTCTTCTTATTTGTGATTACAGTCACCAAATTGTCCGCCGCACTGCAGAGGTGAGCGGTCTCCAAAATTACCAATTAAGTAAACGCCAGTTCCCTACAACGCCCCACGCATTGACGGCCAACCCCTCCCACCTGCCTTCCTCTCTCAACTCGAGCATAAGCCGCTCTCATCCGCCCTTGACCTTGAAATCCAATCACTTTCCCCCTCCAAGTTTTTCGCCTCCCGCGCCGACGGGGATTCGGACAAGCGACACGCGCGCGCGCTGACGCACTCGCTCGTCCCGCTTATAAACGGCCCATGCACGGCGCTTGGCTTCGACGCCGCCGCGTTTACAAAAGCAGGGCCCGCACTTCGCTCCTAGACCAGAGGAGTCGCCCATCCAATTTTCGGCGCAGCCTGCAGGTCCAGAGCACCCATAGGGGGTTGGGGGTGGCAATAATTCTCTTTTCCGCCTCCCCCCCCCCCCCCTCCCTCCCTCCCTCCTTGTTCAAAACACCAGCAGCGTACGAGACACTACGATGAAGCATTTCCCCCAAAAGCCACTCCTGTACACCGGCAGCGTGAACCGAGCACCCGCTGTAAAAGCAGCGCACGGTCGAAAGGTGCGCGTTCCGAATAAGGGGGGGGGGGGGGGGAGGTTCGTTCGTAGAGTCCGGGCACACGGCATTGCTGCGGGGCTGACCGTGCGCGCGTGGATCAGCGTGAACGCCACCGGCACTCTGATCCACTGCCCGAGGATTATCGCCAGCAGATGTCGCTGCAATCGACAAACGTGGCGCCGGTATCTCCCCAATCCCTAACCTCGAGGCCAGCTACAACGCCCCTCCAACCCCACTTGTACACCTTCCTGCATTTCTCCGTGTGCTCCAATATAGTGGACAAGTCGGTGGGGGGAGGGAGGAGGGGGAGAGGGGGTGGTACAGTCGCTTTCTCTGCTGCCACAGACGCGTGTGACAGCAAGCCCACGGGGCTCAGTCAGAGTTGGGTGGCATGTACGTTCGCATACACGGCACGGAGCCGGCTCTAGGCCCCCCGATGTCTCTCGACGTTTACGAACAGGTCCTTCCACGGTGTGGGAGTGGGATGGGGGAGGCGATTGGAAATTGGCGTTTCCAGTACTGCCGGTGTCACTTTCAATCGGCCAGTAATCCGCGGGAGCTGCTGATGAGGGCTGAAAAATGAAGGGGGAGGGAATCGGACGCCATTGTCCCTTTCCAGCGTTTGCCTGGAAGGTGAGAGGAGAAGGAAATCGAGTGATACAGGGTCCCTTCTATCACTGATGGCGTGTCCGTGTGTCAGTTGGCGTGCGGTTCGTCACAGCGAATGCGATGCGGTCGCACATGGCACGGTTAATTGGCCCCCCAAGCTTAACGTGGCATTCAGGGCTACAGGGAAGTACACCCGGCCACCAAAGCTTACGGACCACGGAATCTCTGAAAACGTTCAATTCCCGAGAAGCCTGTAGCAGTAGCCAGTAAAAGTGTATACGACAATGTTGTTAGCATATTTTAGTCGAGGCCCGAAATGCAAATACGGGGATGCGGATATATTAAGCCTTTTCTCAGATTTCATGGTCCCTAATATTTTGTGACCGGATGTAGTACATATGTTGACCGTTTAAATGTTCTTCGTGTTTATGCGCGGCTCGACTTTCAGACGGCCTGGCTTCGAAGGCAGTCATTACATGAGTGAAGCACTGAGAATGAGGTAAGATTTCAGAAAAATGCTAGGTCGGTTTTTCCGCATAATGCCCTCGCGGGGGGAAATGCTTTTGAAAACACTGTCAAAAGGGCCAGTGCTGAGCAGTTTAAGGCTTGTTTTTGAGTTTGTGCACTAAATATGATGGAAAGGAAAGCGTAGAAGCAAGGACAGTTCATTAAGTAGATGCACAATGATCGTCAATTTAACAATGATACTATATTTTAAGGCATGCAACACTGTGTGATAGAAAGCTTGTACTTTTCAAAAGAGTTCAATGGTGTACCGCTGTTCTTTTTTTCCGTAGTTGAGGTCAGCTACGCAGAACGGAACTTAACAATTACCGCACCCAGGTATACGCTCTCGGGCATTCGCAAATGTCACTCCGTTGCTACCTTGGTGCCATGATGACCCACATTGCATAATGTGCTAGCACGTAGATAAGCTCACTTACACAAAGACTTTTATACGCCACAAGGTTGGCTAATCCTTGCGTGTCTTAGTTGCTCAATGCCGGAGCTTACCGCAACGAAAACAAATTACGAAAAGAAAGAAAATTATCGTGTTGTACTGGTGACGGAGTTCCGCAAAAATGAGGTACACATTAGCATTGGAAACTTGACGAGCGTCAAGTGTATACTCGTACATACATGTACAGTGGATACAGTCACACTTACAAGGAATACGACTGATTAAAGAAAGCGAATCAAAAAAGAAAAAAAAAAAGAAGTAAGCACACAAAGGCTTGCCCTTATAGCTTGCGTGTGCCGCGGTGAAGAGCACGAGCCGCACTATTTTGCTTATCAACTTATCAAGTTCAGAATTAAACTCAACGGTACGGATTATGTAATATCGGGCGCTACCCTCGCGAACCTGTCAGATCTGCTATGCGCGCTGTAAACAAACATAAGCGAATAAAATACAGTCACACCAGGTTATAACGAACAGCGTGATTCACGCTATTTGTTCGATATATGGAGTAATTCGATATTACCGAACCGGCTTATAACAAACTTCAGCACCAAATTCGTTACACGCGATGTTGTGAACAGTGAAGCGAAAACGCGCTAACGAAGAAAAACTATGCCACTCACCCTGAATTATTACTCAAAAAGTAATTTATTGCACAGGAAAGTACACCTATTCGCAGTAGGCAGTGATTTTCGCCTGAGCACTGCGTTTAGCTCCATCAATGAGTACCGCATTTTCGACACGCGACATGATATCAATGAACTCCTGTCCACTTCCTTGTATCCCCGGGCAGTATCGGCGCAGCACATCGGCAGCAGAAAGGGCTTCGTTTAACATCGGGAGAGGGCGATCGTCTTCCGACGGCGGCTCCTCGGCGGCACCAGACGCCGGCATGTCGGCAACAACGTCTCACTTGAGCAGGCTCGCCGTCACAGCTACGTCGTCATCAGCCGTCAAATAAATCCTCGATGGCAACGTTTTCTGGCACAGCGTCTGGAACATCGGCGAGCTCTTCCCATAGTATGGCAAAGTCACTGTTCTCTTTCACGGTACTCGCAACTTCCGCCTCCTCTTGACACAGTCCCAGCATGGTGGAAGCAGTGACGGATTGTGTCTCGAGTCACGTCTTGCCAGGCACGACTGATCATTTCGATTGCGACTAGCAAACTAATCTTCAGCTCGTCGGTCATCCGCAAAATTTCACGGAAAGAGTTAGTAGACTGCCCTCTCCTCCCGTCACTCGATGCCCGAAGCTTTCCTAAAGCGCTATAGGGCTGCAGCTGCTCGCACATAGTTCTCGTCGTGTCGTCACGCCTGCTGCACCGACCCAGTGGTCCCAGTTGTCCAATAGCTCGAACCACAATCTGTGCGCTCGTGGTCGTGACACCGCTGTGGCCCTTCCATCGTCGTTACTCCAGCTTTGTCATTCGACTCTCGTTATCCCCTCATCTTCGTGTCATCGTCGTCACACAAGCTTCGTGACACAGTCGTCGCCACTTCATTGTGGTCATACACTATAGTAGTCTTCCCATTTCAATACCATTATCATTGCATCGCAGTCATCTTGCCGTCGTCATGCATTCGTCGTCATGTATTCGCTGTCACATCATCGTCGTTATGCCGTCGGGGTTGTTGCATCTTTATGCTACTTGAATTCCAATTATGCTACTGTGCTACATGCTATGCTACATGCTACAATTAGCGTGAATCAATCGTGATTAGGCCACCGCTGTCATGCGCCATCGTCGTCAGATAGTCGCTATCATGCATCCGTCGAATACCGTAATTGTCACGCCGTCGTGGTCGCGCCGCCGTCGTCATTTCCAGCTTCGTCATCCGATTGTCGTCATATGCGGTCTGCGTGACGTCATCGCCCTGATACACTATAAGTTGTATTCTCATTGTTCTCACGTCGTCACGCGGTGACCGTTGTACCATCGTCATCACTGAAGGATCATCTCATTGTCGCCGTCATACCTCATTTTTTGGTTTCGTCGACCCGAGTCCTTCTTCGTCATTCCATCGTCGTCACTGCATCAGCGTCATAAAGTCATCGTGATGCCATCATGCTCATAAGCGTGGCAAGCCCGCGTGCCAAAGCCTGTTATAAGGGCGAACGGCCATGCTTTCGGCTACAAACTTACGCTTTTCTAAAAGAATATTAAAAGCATTTCAGTGTGTTTAAAGAAAAGGCTTACTCTTTACGTCAAATGCCTTCACACTTTTTATTTATTTGCAAGGGCACTACGCATTCTAAATGTTACATTAAAAAATTCCATCGAGGAAAGCTGTCCGAGGACGGGGTTTGCTTGAGACAACATGAAGCCGTGAGAATGTGAGCGCCAGCGTTTTTACCGTGGTTGTCTGCGGTCACTGAGTGTGATGTATTCACGTTTGCTTGTGCGCGCTGACAATTCAGTTAGTAAGCGAATGTGTCCAAGTTTGTGCAGCCGATAAAACTACTATCTTTACTTCGTATAGCTCTCTACTAATTTGCTATCGTAATTGATGCTTCGCCTTTCTAATGTCATTTCCAACGAATGACATTTGTTGTGGTTTAATGTCATTTTCACCGCGCGCTGTCACACGGCGAGAACTAATGCCATTTGAAAATGATGACAATGACGATAGTAAAAAAAAAAAAGAGACGCAATAATAGCGTCGTTGTCCTAATTTAGTGCGATGATTATTTTGTAGTATGCTAAAATCCGTTGCAATGAGTGACCCTCCCTTTCACACCGTGTTTTTGGATCACTAACTTGTCGACACTGGCAACTGAGTCTAGTCAAGCCAAGCCAAAGATCAGGCAAACAACATGGCGGAAAACACTACGGGCGCTACCGCTACGGTGGCTAGAACTACCGCTATGTCTGCTGAAGAAGCACGAGAACGGCAGTTGCGTGTAATCGCTGCTCTGATTTGTATGCGGGCCAGACATCGCAACGACGAAAGGAAGCTGAACCTCAAGTTGGAAGCGCAAGAAGCGATTTCTAGGGAGTACGAAGAGCGGCTGTGCGCAAACTCATTCACATAGCTGAGTGTGTGGGTTTCCCCTTCGGACCACTGCGCGCGGCTCCTAATGTCCACATCACAGTCTTCTTGGTTTGGTGTCATCGCAAAATACACATGTGTTTAACCAAGCGGCTCCTGCGAAGTGCGCGCTGCTGGCTACGGCTGGCGCGAATAAACACGACTGCCACCGTGCCACAGCCAAAGCCAAAGACGGCCGCCTAGTCACTGGATTGAGAGTAGCTTTCGGCAATTATAAGTAAGTAAGTAAGTAAGTATTTTATTTACAGTAAGCAATATACAAAGCTCACTGCAGGGGCAGGGGCTAAAGGCATTCAAGCCTGACAAAGGTCCCTGTCCCTCCGCAGTTCATGACAGCTCACAGCACTTTGAGTTCAAAACAGTCAAAAAGTATTCCAGTACATCAGTTTTAGAAAAAAATGGACAACTAGCAACTTGCAAGAGTACACATAACAAATCACATAAACAAGAGAAAAAAGGTTTACATAACATCTTTAAATAGTCGTGCAGAAGAGGTTGTGCACGCCAAAATATACAGATACACAAAATAAATCCCAAAAATTGGAAACATAGAATGCATGAGGATGCAATAAAATTACATTATTCATGAAAACACTGGGAAAACTAATTTGCGAGTGATTTAAGCATTGGTCGAGGCATGAAAAAGCACAAGTTAATGTTGATACTGTATACATGTGGTAATTAATAAGTTCTTTGTTTGTTTTTTAAATGTAGCACTACTAAAATTCACAAAACAAGAGTTATTTTTGTTAAACAATAAAAAAACATGCACTGTTTGCGAAGCTGATTGGTGGGCTCCTGGTGTTGAGACTACACATTTGGTTCCAAAACGAATGCGAATGAGTTCGGCGAACTCATTCGTTTGCAAATGTCATTTTCAACGAATGCCATTACATTTTCCCGTGTGACAGCAAACAAATGACATTACGAGCGAATGTCATTCGTTGGAAATGACATTAGATGTGCCGTGTGACAGGGGTATAACTTGCACATGGACCGTCTGACTACAGCTTAGAGCCATGGGTTCCGTGGCCACCTCAACATTCTCTGTATTCTGTCCTCTTTATTCTCCTCTCCCCTTCCTGAAGGCACTTGAGCCGTGCTTCCTTAAGCGTTTAACGAAAGATTGTCTCTCCCTCTTTACAATCACGCCCTCTCTTTCTGTTTAGTACGAGCTGGACTGCTGTATGTTTGGGCAGAATGTTGATGCATGCACTTTTTTTTGCAGCCGATGTTTAATCTTTGTCGACATGGAGATCGACGAACCAACGGAAAAAAGCATCACTACCATTTTTTTTTTTTTGAAACTGGGCAAGAATGGTGGATAAATTTATCAAATGTTGTAGGAGGCCTACGTTCACGCGATTTTTATTTAAATTTTGGGAATGAAAAAAGATTACCACCAACTTGATGCCGAAACTGCTCACTCCAGAGCAAAAGTTGCGACGAAACGAATTGGAAAGCTTCAGAAGACAGCGCTACATTTTTGCAGGATGTCGTCACCGGCGACGAAACTTAAATTTAAGAATACCACATCGAGCTGAATCCTCAGAGCAAGGAATGGAAAAAAAAAATAAAATAAATATCGAGCCAAAGCAAAAGAAAAAAGCACCACAGAACACAGCCAGAATCAAAGTATGTCGATCCTGCTTTTTTTTTCTTTTTTTTTTTTGAGTGCCATTGAATTGCGCACCACAACTGTGTGTCTGAAGGTGAAACTGCGAAGACAGCTTTCTCCATGGAAGTCCTGGCGCGTACTAGAAGTCGTGCGCACATAGTGCGACGAAACGTATCGAAAGAAGGGTGTTGCATTCTCCACCATGACACTCTGCATTGATAATGCTTGAGTTCTTGGCACACAATTTCATCACCGTTCTGAAACACCCTCCCTATTTGGCGGACTGCTGAGATTTTTTTCTCCTATTTCCCAAACACTAACTGTTGCTCCGGTGGTAGCATTTCGGAGTCGTGACGAAAAATTCAAAAGCCAACAGCACCACTCCTGAAGTGCTTAGCCGACGAGAATTTCCAGGGGAGCTTCCAGGAAACGAATAATAACGATAATGTTTGTTTGACTCCAATAGCAGTGCACAAAAGCCCACCGGACAAAGCCAAATGAGCCTTGAGGGACAGTACCGGGCAGCTAGAGATCTAGGAACACAATAAATGAAAATTGATAAATAACAGGGTTACGCACAGCAAAGAAGTTTAAAAAATTGTTTTTCACAGCTTTGCGTCTATTCATTGAGAATATATCTACAAGCAAAGTAATTAAAAAAATCGGGGTGCAATATTCGCGAATATGCTTCCTGTACCTGGTGCGCAACCGAGCAACAACAAAACGCTAATATAGACGCAGATCTCGGTCAGGTCTATGGGCATTGAGCAAGGCAAAACTTTTTGGTTCAGGTGCACGTTAATAGATTTTTTTAACAATATATCAAATGTATCTTCAGGTATGGAAATACACTCTAGTCATTGTTATTGTGCTGGTCATGCATAACAGCTTATAAAAAAGAACAGTGACCCTTATTTCCCCAACTATAGGAACAAAGATGAAATCACGAGGCACTTTATTGAAGAAAGGCAGAGAGGTCGGCTTGAGCGTTAGTTTGCTCTGGCCTGCTACTCTACACTGGGGAAGGGGGGAGGGGATAAAAAGAGTGATGAATGATGATGATAAGATTAGGAGGTGCGTATGTGCATGTCCATCCCGTTGAGGTCATACTATAGCCGCGCATGGAGTCCAGTGGCTTGAAGGAAGGCTATAGTCGATTCGATGACCACAGCTGCGCTGTTGGCGTCAGGCCAAGTACCTAAGACAATCTCGTCAGACATTGGTCTTTTAGTCACTCGCTGAATAGTTGAAATGAGGCTCTGCCGTTCTCGCGCGTACGCTGGGCATGAGCAAAATATGTGCTCAAGTGTTTCTGGCACTGGGCAGTCATCGCAGTTGGGACCAGTGTCATTGCAGCCGATGATATGTGTATAACGCCTCGTGAGTGCAACACCAAGACGAATCCGGTGTAGCAGACTTGTTATGCTCCTCTTCAGTTTATGAGGCATGCGGAACTATAGGAACAAAGATGAAATCACGAGGCACTAAACCACAGCACACTGTATGCGAAAGAGAATGCTATCTGCCATCATATTTGTAGCGGTCTCAGTGACAGATGGGGCACGCAAGACACGCTATTTTTTTTCGAATCGGTGCACACTGAACAATGGTTGGAGCTCTGAATAAAAAAAAATTTCACGCGCGTACAGGTCTGTAGAATGAAATGATGGCTTTCGCCGTCATTGTCGCACGAAACATTGCAGCGTCACGCGTGACACCAAACAGCACTGGAGAGAACGTCATGAAGTTTCAGCGCTATATAGTTTTCTCGCGAGTAGTTGGATTACAACTGCAGCTCAGCTGCCCGCGCATAGCATCAAAAGAGAACAGGAAGTTCTCTTTTGATGCTGTACGCAGAAGCCGTCCTTTGCTGGAGCAAGATGCGCGAGCACATGTAAAGCCCGCAAGTTTTCATCGCATGAAGGGCAGCTTTGATTGCACAACAAAATTAACAACATAAATCGTGTCACAACTGAGTTGAGGTTACATGAAGTTATTCGAGTCTTGCCTCTAGCACGGAAATCATTCACCGACTACGAGAGGCCTTGAGCCTTTGTCCAAAATTTCCCCTCTGACGAGCCCTAACAGAATATTCACAGTGCCTTCTAAACCGTTTGTTTAACTGGTTCGTAACGGCTCCACCAATAAGTTTCGTTTCGGGTTCAGTTCCAAGATGGCGGAATAATAACGGGTTGGTTGAGTTCCGGTTCAACTGAAAATAACGGTTCGGCTCCGGTTTTCGGTTCAGTTACAGTTCGATTCGACATCCCGGTAAAAGCAAGATAAATCCTTACTACTACACCTCACCTTGATAAAGTGAGGTATAGTACTATACTATAATATAGTATAGTGGATTCCTCACTACTATACCTCACTTCAATACCTCACTTTGATAAGTGAGGCACATAAAGTTAGTGAGGCACCTTGTTATAACGATCGAAGTTAACGGGGTAGCCGAAATTACTTCGTCACATTCATTGTTGCACGTACTGCACTATCAATCTTTATGGGGATTTCAAGGGGAACTTCCCTTACTTCGTTATGTTGATGATTTCGTTATATCACGTTTCGATTCGAGGTCTGACTGCACATCTAACTCGGATACAATTGATGCTGTCGCTGTAACGCCAATGTGCACAGTTGTCTATTCGAGCCCCTGCAAGCTGGCAAACTTATTCTAAGCTTTAATTTAGTTTGCGAACATTCGTGACGTTACAACCGCAAAATGAACCGTGATGTTACACGGAAGCGTGGTTTAACAGAGATATCCCGATAACTAGCTCATAACTGCTGCCTATCTCAGTTTTTGCCTATAGAGAAGGCAATCGACTGAAGAGAAATACAGTTGTAGATAAGGTATCCTGAAGCTTCCTAGCGTGTGCATGCGTGTGTGCTGTACATAAGACATGCTAGCGCAAGCCAGCCAGAGACGGCTGTCAGAGACACGTGTTGATCGCCACGGGGGGGAGGGGGGGGGGGGGGCTCATACGCACTTCGTTTTTCCGCAGCGTGCTAAGGCTGCAATTGAGAGCACGCTGAGGTGTCTGTGCACGAAATAAACCCCGAGAGCTCCTGTGTGCCCACGTGTGTATGTGTGTGTATCCACGCACCCGCTGAAAGCTCGTTTTCTCTCCCGCCCAACACCAGATGGCGACAGCTGACGTTCTATACACACACGCGCGCGCACCTCCCCACTTGTCTACGGAGTATACCGCGTGTATTGAACGGAACAAAGCAAAATAAAAAAAATAGCGCCCCTTATTATATGGCACGCTCCAGTCAGTCATCCCGCCGAGCGACGAACGCTGGGCTGTTACATGCTCTCGTGTCCGTAGTACTGTGCAGCATTGTCCCAAAGTGTAAGTGGAGCGCTTGGCGGTCTTTTCGACTACGGTGCAGGAAACAATGCCTAGCACGGGCGCCTCAGCGCGTTAAGAACCTGACGAGCACAACGTTGCTTATGCTTCAGATACCCAGTCGGTGGCTCTTGCAATGTTGCTAAAGATAAAACGTAGCTGAAATGAACGTACCTATTGACAAAAACAATTATTGTTTGTTCTAAGATATTCCAGGTGTCTCACTGCTGTTGATGGAAGCATTTTATAAAGTGAGGTAAAAGGAAAACACCGACAGTGTAGATGAGTTTCTAGAGCTCAATTACTTCGCGTGTCCGAGTATTAAAGTAGAAGTATTTGCACAAAAGGCACAAAAGCAGCTTGAGCTAAGTTCAAGTCGGTGAGCGATAGTATATGACGGATGGCGAGGCGCTCGTCCTTGTGTATCCACGTTCCTGTCCGTGTGGCAAGCTTTCTGCAACACCAAATAACCTAAACAATCACGCTGGTATAAGTAAGAAGGAAGCAAAGTAGATGCAGATGTCGCTATCGCTATCCTACGGAATCCATTGGCGTAATTCTGAGAACTCTGTTTTACTAGACAGTCATCTCATAAACTTTGCTGTCTTGATGCATGCTGTTTTAACTGTTTAGTAAACTTATCTTGATAGCGCTGGCCACTCGGCTCGGTTGGACATACGCAGCGACATAGACACATATACATGAATTGTACACAGATCTTCACTTGATCGTCTACTTTACGAGTAGCTGAGGCTTGCAACGCCGTCTAGAATGCTGTTATGTTAGCGCAACGTACACCGTAAAATAACTCACGCCCTTAAAAGTGAATATGGGCGTAAATCAATCTATAACTCACCCCTTCCTGGTGTAAAGGTGTAGGTTATGGATTGATTTACACCCTTATTAATTTTCAAGGTTATAAATTGAAGCAACGTACGCTAGAAGATAATTTACACCCTTAAAGATGAATAAGGGTATAAATATATATATATAAATCTATAACTCAACCCGTTTTTGGTGTAAGGGTGTAAGTTATAGATGGATTTAGACCATTTTAACTTTTAAGCTTCTAAATAATTTTGCTGCGTAGGGAACGTTTTTTGCTGTAATGCGACGCAACGGGCGAATGCCTGCGGCAGGCAGGCACCGATTCGCTCGAAGGAATAGCGGGAGCAAGAGCTTCAGGGTTTCAGATCACTGCACGGTATTAACGAGGCGGAGCCGCCTCGCGCACCACAAACGCGGGCACACTCCTCCGGGCGCGCTCGCTTGCTTCTCACCCGCTGTGCCCGGGGGGTTCTTGCTCTTTGAACCTAAACACAGGTTCGGCGAGGCCTACCGCCGAGGCTTAACGGTTCGGTCTCGCGGCTAACTCCTTTAGCTCCCCGCTATAGCCTATATAGTAGTCTGGCTGACACGTCGTTTATTTCCCCGCGCTGTGTGGGTCTTTACCCGACGCCTGTTGCCCCCCCTCACCCAACAATCTCCCGTTGCTTCCGTTGCACGCTCCGGATCGGTCGCAGTACGAGTTCGTGCACGCGTTACTTGCAGGCGAACAGGCATAGGGCCAATTGGACTGTGCCACAACCCGAACCCCCTGCCCAAGTTCCGCGGTCCACAATGGCGTGAGAACCGAGAATAGCCGCCGTGCGGGCATGGTTTGGACGGGCGACAAGTGAGGCCTCGCAGCGGTGCGAGAAAGTTTTGCGAACTCTGATTTCGACGCCAGAGTTTTTTTTTTCCCTCTTTTTTTTCTTTTTTAAGGAGGGATAGCTGTTACGTGTAGCTGTTACGACTAGCTTTGATGTCTCCGGACTTGTCGCCGGTCGTCGCATTCGTCAGCGCCTGTCGTAACACGTTCAACATATACAAGCTGATTGTTTTGTTTTGTGCGTGTAAGTGCGAAGAGACCTAACGAGTAAAAATCGCAAAGACCGTACAATGAAGTTCGTCTTGCTCAAGTGAGATAGATGTAACGAATTATAACTGAGCTTTCATAAGGTCTGCAAATTTATACTTCTTATTAAATCCAACGCAAGATTAGGAGTTCCGACTTGTATTGAAGTCATGGTTGGTAATTTGTGATAATTTAAAAAAAAACATCACTTGATTAAGTATATTGACCGCTTATACATCATCCGATATGTCAATGAAGAAACTGAAAGAAAATTCGCAATTAGATGCGCTGGTCCCTACTGAGCGGATGGCCTTGTGATGCTAGAAACACACTAATTAACTGATAAAATGCACAAAAACACGTCGAATTTCCCGTGAAACCTGGTAGCACCCCTCTTAATATAACTTTGTTTTGCGGAAGAAAAAATATTACTATAGTGACTTTTAACATTGTTTTCGGCGAACAGGGTTACGTTTACATTCAGCGCTATGTTCAATATCTTTATCTTGTCGTCACTAGCCTGAAAATTCGAAAGCAAAGCAAGTTGCGTATTCATCTAGAGAGACCATGACTGAAAGAGATAATTACTTGCACGACAAATTGCAATGTGTATGTATAGTTAATTAAGGAATATTTACTAATTTTCTTTCATTATTCACGTTGGGACACATGTTGCAATTGCGAAATTGAATCAAAACGGTATTTACGTCTGCTTATAACAGAAATCCTAAGACTAGCATCACTTTCGACATGTCCGTTCACAAAGTCTGCTAAAACATGTAATGTCATTCAGTTTAACGCCATTCCAAACTGCTATAAGGTCACTGCGAAACTGTTTTTGGGACTAACAAAAAGCGAGACCACACCTAGCACAATCGAAAACTTAATTACATGATACTCTCTACTCTCCTACCACGTATTTACCTCCCCCTTTCCACTCTCCCCAGCGTAGGGTAGCAAACCTGATCTTCCCCTCTGGTTAACCTTCCGGCCTTTCTCCTTTCTTCTGTCTCTCTCTTAAGTACATGATATACTTAAGCAGACTAAAGATAAAGTGTTCTACGGAAAGTGCCACAAATCAATACGTGAAAGATGTGTCTGAGTTTACAAAATTGTACTTCAGTAGATTAGCGCAACGCACATCCACCGGAATGTTTAGAAATGGACACAGGCTCGGGCACTCCGAGTCATTGACTGGTCTGCTGGCTTGTGTTTTTTATTTATTTTTACGTTCCTTCTCTATCGAAATGCAATCGCCGCTGGCGGGAATCGACCCTGCGACCTATTCCTCTGCTGCACAACGCCTCATATGTGAGAGGTTAGACCGCGGCAAGATTGCCGCGCGTCCCTACAATTTGGATCGTCACAGCTGCGCAAGTCAGCGGGTGGGTGACAGCATATTTGTACTATACGGCACTAACAAACATAAGTTACAGTGTATTAGAATAGCCGAGAGCGAACACACACTCACTTATAGGTTAATTGCGCAAGAACATCTCGCGTAAGGCCTAAACGCATTGATGAAATTGTAATACGCTAGACGGGGTCGCGGAGGGCTGCGAATAGAATACGGCGCCACTCCGATGCAGTGGGAAGAATACGCGATTGCGAAACATTCGACGTAACGATAGCGACTATGCGGCGCAACATGCTTACTGAAGCCAGACTCGACGGCCTTCTCTATGAATGGCCCATTTCGTAGCCAGAATCTTTACACGCATTCAGGAAAAAAAAAAACGCATGGTCATGTTATCACTAAGGCGTGCTTTTGTCATGCCGCTTCGTCGAAAGACCAATAATAGTACGTGTCTCTTTCCCTATGTCGCGAGGAATAACGGTGTTCATCTGTGTAGCAGCTCAAAGTGCCGCACCACACATCCACAATGTAGAGCCGTGAAGATGTCTGCACTACGGGTGGCTTCGCTTGAACGGAGCGTTGATTGCACAATTTTCGCGCGGAGTGCGAGGGCTCGCTACGTCGGTGTTCTCGTACACCGGCCCAGAAGCGTTACGACGTATTCCCTTGCCCCCACTTACCGGCAAACAATGCATCGCGGTGGATTCACCGCATACGATTCATTCCGCTAGGCACACGAAAGACACATTTGGAACATGTGGTGTAATCGGAACCGACGCGTTTACATGATGCCTTTAGTACCGAGCGTGCGTTTGCCCCTGTAGGTGTTCCCTTGTTGCGCAATGATTGCCCGTCTCCGTTGGTGTCGCCTATTGCGAGAAACACCAGGGGGGCTCGGGGAACGCGTCCACCTACCACTTCGATAACAAGTGCAGGGCCGCGCCTTTGCGCAGCGGTGGAAACGTTTTGGGGACGCCGTATTTCGCGCGACACAGTCGCAGCTTGAGCCCGATAGCTCGCCATTCTTGTCCTAAGCGACGGCCGGAAACGGCGCTTCGACTTCAATTACCTCGCCCGCTCGGTGGCCCGCGGCGTCCGCAACAAAACAAGCGAGGCGGAACGTTGTCGCAGCGCTCCGCGAGGCTCGCTTCTCTGCGTGAACGCGGTGAACAATGAGAAGCCCGCTTGCAGGAGTAGAGAAAGGGAGAACGAAGGGCCAGAACGGACTCACGTACAACTGGCTTCGCTGCGTGAACGCGGTGCACAATGAGAAGCTTGCTTGCAGGAGGCGAGGAGGAGGCGTTGGATGTCACGTGAACGGTGGGATTGGGCGTGGAGTCTGGTTGCTGTGCCGTGCGCACGGCGCCCGTTCGCTTTGGCTGGGCGTTTGTTTTGGGCAGCGGGGCAAGTGAAGAGGGGGGGAAAAGAGAGCGGCGTCGGCGAGCCCCGGAGTCAGGTGCAACTGAGGTCCCGTCAGAGGCAGCTGACGCTCGGAGGCGAAGAAAGACTCGCAGGGGAAAATCGAGGAACGTTCTTATGGAGTAGGAAACAGCACTGGAAAAATAGGAAAAATGAAGCGCAGGGTGAAGGGGGGTGGGGTGGGGCGGGAGTCGTAATGCATTGCTTACTTTTGTGATAGGTTACGGTACAACAAAAACAACGCGGGCGACAGGTTGTACGCATTTATTAATAAAAGCCGCTTCGTGCGTCGTGAGATGGTTAAGATGGAGGGCGCAGTCTCCACCCGTAAAAGGAACGGAACGAGAGGCAGTGTCACCAGTTATTAAAAGTTGCTTAGTAGGTACGTTGTAGCAGACGCCAAAAGTTCCGATATCATGGGACTCGTATCTCAAAATTTACTGAAGCGTGTATTAAATCTCTCCCATGGAAGCAATGTTCTTCCTTGGAACGTTAAAGGCCTCACGTATAACACCTGATTTCTACCCGAGCACATAGTTTTGGAGCATGTCAGTAGATATGGTGCTATTACTAGTTTTTTTTTGCGTAAAGACTAAGCTTTAGGGCGCTCCGAGAGATAATCACAGCAGTATATTTCCTCCACAAGGTCATATGGTTCATGTACTCCCTTTTAAAATCATATTCCAAAGAGACACCGTTCCATTTCGAAGAAATGTTTCCGTTTTCCAACTTTCTGCAAACGATTGCACCCATAACGAGGACTGAACAAAAAAGGAAACGACTAAGTTCGTCTGCATCTCTTCTGCTGTTCTTTGGCAGTTCGTCTGCCGTCCGTCTGGAAAAAAAGTACTACACACGTCGTACGCCGGATCTATGACTTATTCCGTTTCGAGCCTTTCCAAAAAGGAGCGCGAAGCTCTGCCGCGTTACGCGTAAGTCACGTGGTCTACCGGAACCGGAAACGGCTGCTCTTATGGTTACGATCCTGGGAGAGGACGATTCCAGACGAAACGGATATGGGCTCATCTGCGTTTCCGCTCGGCGTTGCTCCCTCGCGATGATCTTGGCGAGCGGCTGCGATGGAGAAGACCATCCGGTAATGTGACCCCCTGCCTTCACTACTCCCCTCTCTCCCCCTTCTATGAATGGGGGAGTCCGTAGACCCCCACCCCCGCCCACTTGGCTCGTCCGTAAAGCACTTCCGATATGCCCGCGCTTGCGCGCATTCCTCCGACAACTTCCCGTGACTAACGACCGTCCAGCAAAAGGGGTTAAAACACCCGAGTTGGGTGGAGACTGATGCACTTCTCTTTATGGAGTCGTTACAATCTGTTCCAAATGGAGGTTACGTGCTCAGGATATACTTGGAGACCAAGGACACAGATAAAGTAGCTCGCCATTTTCATTTCGTGATACATACTTTTTATATGAGCTCGCGATGGCAATAGGGCCCTGAACATCCTCGTTCACAAACTGTCATAATGGATGTGGCGTGATGTGGGGTGGCTTTGAGGTTATACGCATCGATAAAACACGTGTCACGTTGTTTCTATCCTCGTCTGTAATTGTGACAGCGTAAGAAATTGTAGATCGCTGGACCATGTCTTAGGATTAGCACGTACATATGGGCTCGATCGGTCTCACTCAATTGTGATGCAAGCGCGTCGTTACCCCATCTCGCACAAACATTGTGTCAAGCGTGGCCTATAGCAAGACATAAGGTTACCTGTCAACTAAAATACATATTTAAAAAAAATGCCCGGATACCTAAGCACGTCTTATGAGATGTGAATGCGAAAGCATTAATGTCCGTTTGAACGTCGCTGAGCGGTCCTTCGAGTTATGAACTCCTTGCGGGCAAGCGAGCGCAGTGAGACGCTTGGCGACTTTTCATTGGACCTTACGGAGGTGCAGTTAGAACGCAGGCGATAGCTTGCGCGGGCAAGGAACGCGCGAATAACACAGGCTTCCGTGAGTAAGAGCGAGGGTGATGTGGCGTCGCGGCGATGGCATCCACCCTCGCGCAGCACCTGGCGCGCTACTAGTTCAGCAGGTCTACCCTTTCACCCGCTCTGCTCCGTCGAGGCACGCTCGTCACCTGGCGTCGCAGCCAATGGGAATTTATGTGCCGTTTCCCTGCTCCAGACGACAGACGCCAGCTTTTTCGCTCAATGGGCCATTTGACGCTTTCGAATCAATCAATAAATAAAAGTTCGATTCAATCATTCGTCACCTCTGCGCATCGTGAAGAAGACGGGCGTATTACAATGACACTGCACGCACAAATGATGACAAGGAAGAACGAACGCGTCCGTGTGGAACGAACATATGCAGGGGACACCCGGCATAACAAGGCCCAGCTAACAAGTGTCCCAGCTGAAAAGCCCCCCCCCCCCCCTCCCACACACACACTTTGCTATTTGTCAGTTTCTGGTCGTTTACTGCCAACTAGGGAGACAGGGTGTCCCTAGGTGCTAGTAGGCGCCAAATGAAAGCAGCAGAGAACGAGCTTGTATGTTGACCAAGTATGGCCGCTGTTCTGCGATAAAAAAAGAAAAGAAAAAAAAACTTTCTACAACAAAACATCAGCATGTAAGGTCAGCTCACAAGCATTTCCAAAGCACACCAATCTGTTAATGGAATGATATATAACTTATGCAATATTTACTTATTTACTTGATTTTCTTTGATTTAGCAACACAGTATGTGCCAGTGGGTGTGTGCCCGTTCGTGGCCAATCACCCAGAACGGGGATTCCCCATTACGATATCTACATACAACCCGTCAAACCAAACCAAACCAAACTAATCCACACACCTGCACGTCTTTCATCGTACTATGACCCTGTGGCGCCTTTTTTTACAAGGTCATTCACGTCCTGTCTTGAATTCGACACGTTTTTAATGCTGAGTATGAGTACCGTTTTCTCTGCAAGGTCCAACCATAGTGGCTGACGGACGCGTTCCTCACTGATATCAGCAGCACGTCTCTTGTCATAATCGCTTGTGTAAGCTATCAGTTACAAAGATATCAACCGAAGAGGTTGGTTCTTCCGGGAATGCGCATGTTCTAAAAAATAAGCTTGTGTGGCTATTGATTTGTTCTTAAATGGTTAAAGCGATCGGCTTAGGCAGAATTGATGAAATAAAGGTGGAGACTTAAGAGAACGGACATTTAGGCCTGTTGGGGTAGCTTCAGCCGCCTGTCACGCTGCTTCTTTCATTATTGTCCGTGCTTTTTTTTTCTTTGAATATCCTTATCTAATTCCTTTATATTGCGTTGAAATATCAAGTGATTCAAAGGCCAAGAATATATTTCACGCAAGGCACAGTCAACTGCGCGTCACACGGATAAACAAAGCCTAGCTGAAAAAAAATGCTACAGACATTATGAGAATTGTTTATTAATGCGTAAGCATTTTTTGGCCCGGCTGTTACTTCGCTTTTGCTCATTTGTTTTTTCCTAGCTTATGCACATCTACCAATCGCTTTTCAGGTGCCAAAGAAATGAAATACGTGTACTGAGCGGTGTTGAGGTGAGTTGCCAGGAGCGTGCATAGCCCCTTCAAAGCGATCGTATCAATTGATCGGAACGCCATCACAACTGATTTCACCCAGAACTGTTCTCTCACTTTTTATTTTATCTTACCTTTTTCCTGGCGACGCCGACGTCACCAGTTTTTTTAACGGGACCAATAATTTATTATTATTATTATTATTATTATTATTATTATTATTATTATTATTATTATTATTATTATTATTATTATTATTATTATTATTATTATTATTATTATTAATCAGAGTACCTGGATATCTTCATACCCAATTTTAATATTTTCCTGAAAGGAGTTGCAGAGGTGTTCCAGTAATTGAACAAAACCTCTAACGCTAACGGTACCTTAGGTTACCTCAAGCGAAACCTAACCCATGCCTCTCCTTCTGTAAAACTACTAGCTTACAAAACACTAATCCGACCCAAATTGGCATATGCTAGTTTTGTATGGGATGCTCCCGAACGCGCTCTAACCGATCTCACTGAATCATTACAAAACCACGTCATTAGATTCGTACTTTCTGATTACTCTTACACCACCAGCGTAAGTAACCTAAACGAACAAGCTTGTCTACCTAGTCCAAGTTCACCGCAAAATCACAAGATTTTCACTGTATCACAACTTTTTTTCATGTTTTGCCTCGTTGGTCTCCTATCGATCCAGCTCATTGCATCTCTCAACGCATCAGCCATGTTAAAGCTGTATATCCAGTACGTGGCCGCACCGTCGTGCGCCTTCAGTCGTTCTTTGTCAAGACAGCCATCGACTGGAACAATCTTCCCTCAAACATCGTTTTTCCCGTCAACCCTGTTCAGTTCAAACGCCGTTGAGTCACTCTTTGTAAACATCAACTTTTTTTCCCGCCCACCCCTTATGTAAAACCTGTGTACAGGGTTGAGGTATTTGCAATAAACAAACAAACAAAATAAATAAATAAATAAATAAATAAATAAATATGTTGCGTGTTCTCTCATCTGTAATCCTCTTCTGTTTCTCCACTTTTGCTTTGTATTTTCTCCGTGTAGACATTTTAGGCCCTGTTAAAATCTCTATCGCGAAATTTTCTTTTATGTGTGCTCGCATGTGTATGTGTGTTATGTGTGTGTTTGCATGCACTATTTCCCCTTGTGCATTGTTTTGCCGAGTGCGCCAGCACCATGCAAGCCCTTCGAGTTTGTTCCCGGGCACTTTAATAAACACCTTTGATTGAATAATTGATTGATTGATGACTGATGATTGATCACATGTACCAGCAGCTTCACATCAGGCTTCTCTGCACACACACCTGCGATGCGGAAAGGTAAGCTTTCAAGGCGGCCTAACGAGAACGGTTTTCTCTCTGATCAAATTTATTTTATTTTTGTTTTGTTTAAATTGTTCCTTATCGCTTATAAAGATAGGAATCATTTACGTTTACACTATAACACTATTATAACGATTAACTTAACTTCACAAATTACACACTTTTGTGCAGAGATAATTTGTTGGTGTACTCGCCAAAGAATTTTTACGCAATAATATATCACTGGAAGTAGCAGTAAGAACCCACAAAATCTGAAATGAACGCTATGCGAAATTGCGTAAGCAGCCTTTCCAAACATATATGGCTTACTATGACCAAGATGGCCACGTTCGTGCCGATAGAAGCACTCCTAAAGCTAAGACAGCCGTTACGAAAGCTTGGACTATGCGGAGAACAGAAGGCGGCAGGAATGACGTCACCAGCTTGAACGTTGAAGACTTATTTGCGATTCCAGCCCTAGATCAGCTATCTGCGTTAGGCCAAACTATAGGTGTGTTTGGAGAAGCGCACCTGCATGTTTCGCATATCGTCTGTCGACCGCAGAACGGGAATGCACTCGAAGCCGAACCCTTTACTTCGGTTTCGCCGCACGTAACTTCCACGTAACGAAACTAGAGTGTAGCGATCTCCACACGTTGCATTCAATCGTCGGGTTCATGTAAGTATCGGGCGTGCAGCGGAACGCCAGTGCGAAGAACCGGGAGTTCCTGAGAGGCACGTTGACCCGCCATTTAGCGGGCGTGACGCGATACCTCCTCTGGCGATCCCAGTCGGTCGCGTTCGTGAAATCACACATGCTGGCGGCGAGATTGTAGAAGAAGACCTGCGCTTCGTCAACAAGACCGTAAGGCCCTCCTACAAAGAACCGCGACAGCTTCTCCCTCGCAATGGCGGCACGGTACATGGAGTACAAAGGGTAGATCATGGCGTTGTCCAGAAAGTCCAGTTCCGTCAGCTTCGAGACTCCGTCCACAGAGGGCGTACTCCCGTAGTGGTCGGCGAGGCAGTCCTTGACGTTTTTCAGACGGCTCGTCTCGAAACTGATCAGCCCTTGCTTCCCGACGTCTCGGTTGTTCCGGACGGCGCTGGGCTCGTCGAGTGTTAATGCCTGGATTACCCCTCGTACGACGTGAGGCGTGACGACTGGATAGAAGACGGGGTGTATCGCGTTGCTGACTCCGTTTAGTAGGCTCACCGCAGCGTAGGGAAGGAACAGAGAGTTCCTGGACCTCTGGTACTCGTGCGCTGGCCACAGCGACGACACGGCGAATCGGTTGTCGTATCCCGGCGAGTCCGATCCGAACGCGTCCCAGTAGAGGGAAGACGCGTGAACGTAGATTCCGAAGACGCTGGTCAAGATGCTCGTTCCGTTCTCGCGAAGCGACGGCAAGGACACCCGTGTGTTGCGGTAATGCTCGTACTCAACGAGGTTGCTTGGTGTGCCGAACTCGAAGCTCATGTCTTTCAACTTACGGGTCGCAACTTTGATGGCGTCGGCGTCCTCGATCCACGACCTGTTGGCCACGAGCAGCGCTTTAATTAACCTCTTCGTTTTCTTGAACTGCTGCCTCATCTGCCTGTCCTGGTAGGATCGCTGCACGGTCGCGTATTCCCTGCCAGCGGTGAGCTTCGCGGCGATACCCATGCCGTACTTGTACAGCTTCTCGAGCGTGACGATGCAAGCCGCCTGTCTCTGCTTCAGTCCGTCGCCTTCGAGGTCGTGCGTGAGTGTCAAGAGGTCTTCGCCGTGTTTACCGAGGAAAGGAGATAGCTCGACGAGCACCTTAAATGTCACGTAGTTCACCACGACGTAGTCCAAACTTGAGTTTATGACGTGCCAGAGGTCCTGGATGGACACGGCGTCACTCACCAAAATGAAGGCGTTGTCGTCTAGCGGACTCGTTAGATCCCGCTAGGAGCGTGCGAAAGTACGTCGTCCAGTTCCAAGCCTCGGAGGCTGGCAGATCTTTGAGAGCGACCGCTTTGTACCGGGGCGACGTATCGTGCGGTTCGCCGGGCAGCAGCGTCGCCGCGTCCAGCTCTTTCTCAAGCGCTACGATTTGCGCGGCGGCCGAATAATTCTGAGCCAGCGGTTCGTCCGCTACGCCAGATATGTTGCCGTTTGGTTTTTCCTCCGTCGTCGCTATCCAGGTGAGCGGTTCCGCCGCCAGACCACACGCGTGACTCGTGTTCCACGCGCATAGTGCCCCGTCGACAAGCTGCAGGTAACGCTTCTCGGAGGCTCCATGTTTAAGCCTGTAGCGACGGTACAGGGTCTCTGGAGGCCCCATGGCAAGGAAGAAACCATCCCCTTCGCGACTAGGAAAGGTTCGACTGGGCTTCACCGCGACCGTGAACAGGGGGTGAAGTCTCAGTAGCCTGTCGGCTCGTGCGACGACGTGGGTCAGCGGCCGGCTCAGCGGCGTCCACGAGGTTAGGCCTAGCTCGTCTAAGATGGCGTTCAGCTCTAACGAGACCAGACGATCTCCGTTGGCTGCCTCCTTTCGGCACTCGTCGTACACCCAGATCATCTGCGTGAAGAAGTTGTCGCCTGGACCGGCTTCTACTCCGTTTAATGCCTCCTTCTTGGCCTCGGGGTAACGTCGGAAGAGTAGTTCCAGGTCTCCGAACAGGTGGACGGCGGCCGACAGAGGCGTTGGCGGTTGTTCGATGGCGTCGAACGACCTGCGCTCGTTGGCGCAGACGTGGGCGTAAAAGTCGTCGCACGGATTCTTGGCCCACACCACGTTGTTGAGAACGTTCTGCGCCGTCCATTGACACGCGGTGGACCGACAGAGCAGTGGGTTGTGTCGTGTACGAGTCCAGTGCGCGGGAGAATAGGAGATCTCGGTCTTCCATGCAGCGCGCGCCCTAGACTGTGCGTACGCTGGTAGCAGGTACTTCTTGGTGAACACTGCGGCGCCCAGGATTAGCAGGACAACGCCGATCACGAAGCAGGCTGCGCACGTGGGTATAGTCGCCAAGGCGCTCTTGATGACTCTGCGGTGCCTGCCTTCTCGAGACACTGCTGCCGGTGTCGAGCAATTCCTCGATGGAGCCATGGCGGCCTGGCAATCGTTGATGATGATGATGATGATGATGTAAAGGATGATGATGATGATCGGTCCTCTTTTATGGCTCGTACCCACTAATGAGGATAGGCCAAAAATCGGGCGTCAGGAGGTAGCTCAAGAAAATTCTTATTTGAAGAAGATAAGTGCAAATTAAAAGGAACAACAAAGGCGTTACTAGAATAATTAGACTGGTATTGAGCGAGCAGTCGGACAAAGTGGAGGGAAAATTTTAAAACGGCCATAATAAAGCAGATAATAAATACAATGTTAATAAATAATTTGGTTCGTTGATTGATTGTTTTTCCTCTACGAGAGGCCCATGCCAACCATGAGGGAGTGGCCAAGAATCGGGTGAGCTAGGGAAATAATTCGAGTGTGAAACGAAACGGATATAATAGCTTTCTTTTACCATTTCGCTGCTACCGACGTCGGCTTTATCGCTCGATGGGCCACTTGATGCTTTCGCATAAAGAAGAAGAAAAAAAAAGAAAAAAAAGCAAGCATGACGCCCCCTTCGTCGTCTGTGTACTTTTGTGTAACTGTGTAAATAATGCCATACCAACTGACCCATCAGTTTTTCCTTATGAAGCTTATAAGCATGTAACTCAAAAAGAACAAAGCGGTATCAAAATTCTGTAAACACGGGGACATCAAAGCGGAAAAAAAATTCTCTTATACACCGTTCTGAAATGTACCCCTTATTTTTGAGTCGGACTTTGTTAAAACCTTCGCAAATGTTGCAACAATTTTATTTAAGCTTGCATAACAAGTAGTACATCTGTTTCAGACGATCTAACCGAGAGGGTTTACAAAACTGCGATCGTACTTGGACTTATATGTTACCTTACGGCGATGCCGACAGTGATCAGCCTGGAATGCATCATCATCATCATCATAATCGTCATGATCAGCCTATATTTATGTCCACTGCAGGACGAAGGCCTCTCCCTGTGATCTCCAATTACCCCTGTCTTGCCCTACCTGATTCCAACTTGCGCCTACGAATTTCCTAACTTCATCGCCCCACCTAGTTTTCTGCCGTCCTCGACGACGCTTCCCTTCTTTGGTATCCATTCTGTAAGCCTAATGGTCCACCGGTTATCCATCCTACGCATTACATGGCCTGCCCAGCTCCATTTCTTCCGCTTAATTTTAACTAGTATATCGGTTACCTCCGTTTGTTCCCTGATCCACGCCGCTCTCTTCCTGTCTGTTAACTTTAGGCCTGACATTTTTCGTTCCATCGCTCTTTGCACGGTCTTTAACTTGTTCTCGAGCTTCTTTGTTAACATCCCAGTTTCTGCTCCATATGTTGGCACCGGTAGAATGCAATTATTGTACACTTTTCTTTTCAACGGCAGTGGTAAGCTCCCAGTAAGGATTTGGTAACGCCCATATAATTGCAATGAAGAACGATTACTCCTATAAACATGAATGTAACCATGTATTGCGCAGGAAGGCACTGTAATGGCCGTCGTCTTGACCCCACTTGCATGTACCGCGCGTATGGGCTGCCGGCCAACAGCACCGAGGCGCTTTTATGGCCACGCGTTCCCTACTCGATCTCGCACGCGGGGTGCAGCTCACAATGATGATGATGTACCTCTGTCATGGCTCGCACCCACTAAGGGGGATAGGCCGAGAATCGGGCGGCAGTGTGAATACTAAAGAAAACTCATATTTGAAAACAAGCAAACAAGAAAATGTCACAGTTTCGCCCTAAGGGCGAAGCAATGAATGCGATAGCAACACAGCAATGTCATACGAAGTAAGGTGAGCGGCTTTGGTAGCAATATGAATTGTAGTAAACATGAGCTGATTAAGTAAGCAGGTGTGCTGCGGCGTAAGTAGACCGACATGAAGAGAGACTCGATGACCACGAGAAGGCGCGTGTGCAACGGTGGTGTTGATGAGAAGCGCTTACCGTGGGCAGCGCGTGCGAAGGGACACACCTGTAGTGCTGCACTGCCGATCTGGGCAGCATTGCATGTGTAGCGTGCGTTGGAAAATGTGGCCCGACTATTACTAACTGAATGAACAAGCGTGGTGTGAGCGCGCACAAACAAACATGAATAGATCACACTGAATGAGTGCAGCCAACGACTGTCAAAACGCTGGCAGCGAGCGCATACGCCGCGCAGCGGGCGAAGGTACGTGCGGTCTATCGCTTCAACGGAAACTGAGCGGCGAATGCACGGCGCATAAAGGTCAGAGCCGTGTGGAGATAAGAGACTGTGCGGGCGAGCGAACGACGAGCGCGGTAGTTGGCAGAGTAAAAGTGCGCCCCCCCCCCCCCCCCCGCGCTCCCTCCGGCGCTGGCTCCCCGCTTCCTTGCGTGCGCGTGGGTGATTGAGTGCGTTCGCTCTCCGTGATAGCGCGCGTCCCCGCACGCTTCCGCTCGGGCATACGGCGCGCGGCGAAGATTTTATCTATAGGGAACCTCACGGCGACGGCGACGGCGACGGCAGAAATCCGGTTGAAGTGTCCATATAATTGCTATCGCAATAAAACAAAATATGGTGTGACTTCCTCGAGCAGTGGGGCTTCGCCACACGGATGCTCTCTGCAACTTCAAAATCTCTCGAGGAAATCACCCCATAAGCTAACTATGCATAACCCTGACCTAGTCCCTCTGTTATATGTTGTGAATAGTTTCCTTGAATATTCTATAGTGCTCTCTGTTATGCTCTCTGCCTGCCATTTATTTGTATTTGTATCCAGTGCATATATAGGTGAACATTAGAACGTGAGTTATTGCGAAGGTTATATGTATCATCTGTCAAAGTAAACTAAATTTACTCACTTACTTCAGCTGTAGATTGGCAATCAAAGAATCGATGTATATTCGATCGACCTGGATTGGATTGGATTTCCTTCTACGATGGCGCAATAAATTTCGAAAAGAAAATGAGTCCTTAATTCATCATTCATTACTCCAGTAGCGGGTACGCGCCATCACTTGAGGCCTAGCAACAACAGCAACCGCTACTGGGGCGGCGAAAGGACCCGGTGAAGATGGAATCCCGCGTGTAATGTTTTCCTTGATAAGTGGGTTTCAGCGTGGCACAGAATCGACGCAACCACGGATGAGACATGCACAAGCTTCTGCATTCAGGTAAACCTATCACAGGAAGTTGTGTGTTTGTTACTAGGCATGCGATTACATAAGTTCAAGATGTATTGGTTCCGCGGTTGTCCATCATGGCACAGAACCAACTAGACAAGACTGCGCTTCATGTGTGTCTAATGCTTTAATACGTTCGTGTCGAAAGTATTGCCTGGGAGTGGAGTGTTCCATCGTGTCAGATTACATAACTACGCGCCCATTGCGCCCGCAGAGTAACGCTGACAAAATGTTGCCGGCACTTGCTTCTTATCGGCTGGCAGCAAGCACATGATTAGGCTTCCCGGGATGCTGTTACAAACTCAGACATTGTGCTGGCAGCCGGCAACTTAGTCCCGTCTACAGGATCATGCCTCTGCCCGGTTGGCGAATCCAGACCAGGGTTCTTGAATAATGATTATTTTCTCTTTGCGCGGTGAAAAAAAAAAATGGGAGCAGTACAGAACAGGAGTGATTTGGGAACCTCAGGTCACAAAACCAGCCAAAAATAGGGCACTGCCGATGTAAGTTTTTCGCAGTTTGAATCATGGCTACCGGCAATATAGGCACTTCGACTTCATAACTCTACACAACCAACCTGATATTGCGTCTGAAATCTTAGTATTTGCAGACGGGTGGATGCTGTGTTGCAGGTTGGGGTAATCCCGCTTGCGGAAAGGCAAAATGTTCAGCTTGACCAGTGCGTTAACAACCTCAGTTCTGCAACTGCAGCTGATTGCTGTTCGTGCCCTGGATGGAACTTGAGAATACAGTGTGACACTACCTATACGTGAAGTTCTCGATGCTACTTCTTGACCGATCCATAAGTGCATGACATGATCTAACCAAATGACTGACAGGAAAAAAAAAAAAGACGTCCATGGCGCAAGGTGTACGTTCTTATTTATTCCGTTTACGTCTGCACATAGCTTGCAGTTTGTTCCTTCTCCTGGTGACAAATGCCTCTGCCAGCCGGGATCAACCTGTGTTCAGTACGGCGGCCAGGAATGTCCTGTACAGAGGCGCCGCTTCGCTCACGCTGGAGGTCCTGGACCATCACGGGTCCCGACCAGACAGGTATTACGCAATTGTGACTGACGCTGGCTTCTTTTCTTTCATTTGGCGATGCGGACAAAGCATCTTCACAAATAAATCTTCTACTTGTTCTTATAAATTTAGCAGTTCACTGCAACTGCAGTGGCGGATAGCGTACAAGAAAAAAAAAACACAATTTTGAAAGTGACTGGCATTGGTGCTAGAGTGACTCATTATATGTATTTCAAGTTTTTATGTCAATTGCAGGATGTGTCCAACCAGGAATTTAATGTGTTTGTCATGGTTTTCTCCTGTAACGTGACTGTTGTAACCCGAACTAGATGCAGGTTTACCTGATGATGGTAACTTGAAGTGGTCAACAGTGGTCGAACAAGGAAGCCATCTCTTGTCCTACCACTGCTAATAACAACGATTGTAATATGCATGTAATGTATTCAAACCTCAATGTGGCCGTGTAACAGGGAATCAGAACCTCAGTCAAGCCGCAGCACGAGATTTAACTCCACTCTCCTTTCTCCGAAGGAAAATAAACTTCAATTCACATTGAATTGAAAAATTGACATCAGACGCCTGATTCACAAGGCTGAATCATTTGGCGGTAACATGGTTCAGGTGAGGTCTGCTGGGTGGCTGGCCTCATGTCTTTAAAATAATTGTTACCCACGCTGGTGTTTGTGGAGCAGCTTCTGAAAACGTCTTACTGTCTGCGTCCGCATAGACAATGCTGTCGTGTACCTAAAATTAGCATGAATATATAAATGAAACGCGTACGCGCGTTCCAAGTAAAGAAAGCTTCCCGCTGAATAAAAAAAAATATTTCTTTTCTAGAAGTCAAACTCGGCACCACCGCCTTTCCTTGGTATATCTCCCTTAAGCCTTATAAATGTTAGACCTTTCGGGCTTACCTTGTTTCCTAATGATAATGATAATCATAATATTGCGTGTATATTTATTTAGTACATTCTGTTCGCACATGGGCGTGCAGTTCGATGACCTGAAAGTGCCGGGAGCGTAGCGTTAAAGGAAAAAAAAATGCACGTAGGATAGACTACATTACTGTTGATAAAAAATACAAGCTTCAAAGGGTGCAAATTTTTCTTAGAGTGTGGCAAACGAGCTAGCCCGGAAGATAGAAGCTAGAAGTATGGGGATGAATTATTCGTCACCTCGAAGCAGTAGAATCTCGATTAAGTAAAGTTCGGTATTTCGGTGCTTCATTCAGGTTACGCCTGCACATTCTATTTGAAAACTGCGTCTGCAGCTTGATGTCTTGTTAGAACTATGCGAATTTTACGACATTCTTTAGCTGCTTGATTCTTCTTGGCAGAAAACGCTAAACACCCGTGTCAAGGTACTACGTGAAACATTACAGAGTTTTAGCATGTCAGCAAACGTATTAGATAGAGTTTATGGAATACTTGAATACCGAAGACAGGGACGTGCGCAGCAGCTCTGGCGGCGCCATTTTTTGACGCTGGCATCAACTATATGACACACGGAGCTATAGTAGCGACGACCTACGTGCTGGCTCTATCTACGTGCTGGTTCAAAGGCGGTGGAGCAACAACCATTAGTCGTATAGTTAATTTCATTTTACTTTTTCCCTCTCGGTTCTCGGGTCTATGAAGAACGTTCGCATCCAGCTGCGAGACTTGGTGTGAATTGCAAGGCACACTGAGCACTGATTCCTTGAATACTTGGAACACATCTGTGGCAGCGTTCTTGATACAGGCTACCCGAATTTTCTCCCTTTCTGCGTGTACAATGACAAAACACAAAAACGCTTTCCGCACGTTGGAGCTGCAGAAAGCGTCACAAGATGGCGATACTGACGCTGCTGCTACCGTCGGCGTCACTGGTGGTATGCATTTTCGTATAATGTGATACGATAACGGACGCGCTAAAGCTCTCTCTCTATATATATTACACAAAGCGATCACTGTGGCTGGGAAGCTCTGCCCAATCCGGCTGAAATTTGCTTCAGCAGTTGGTAAGGACTCTGCGTCCCGTCGTCGGCTCCTCAGCATCAGCGGTAATAGGGATATGGTGAAAGCGTCATCATCATCGTAATCATAAGCCTATATTGCAGCTCAGTGGGGTTCGAAGGCTCCTGCCAGAGATCTACACCCTCCGGCTGAATGTGTGTGTGTGTGTGTGTGTGTGTGTAGAGAGAGAGAGAGAGAGATGGGTTCTTTAAAACTGGGCCGATGTAATGTAGCGGTTCTTTTCGATCGATTCTACTCCTTTGTTATCATGCACCGTTCTCTAACTGCCGATTTAAGCGATGACGTAGGCTGGACACGGATGGCGAAGCACGAAAGATAAAATAATTCGAACATAATCGCTGCATTTGTATCCCGGCCCTCACAGGTCTTTCCGGCCAAGGGTGCTACACCAAACACAGTGTATACATTTCGAGTGCAGAAATGTTTACTTTTTCAGTTAAATTTCAATCACCCTGTTAATCGAAATCGTGAACTGTACAGCGGTGCCCCGGAACAGAGGGATCGCAACACGCTCCTGTCTCCGCTGGCTCTCGCCCTGTCGTTCGCCGTCGTCTTGGAAGGCTCGGTGGCCAGGACCATTGACCACATCCTCGAGACGCTCCACTGGCAGCTTCTCAGGGACTCGGACATCCGCTACGTCATGGCGCACTCTCTGCATCGCCTTTCGAACCTCCCCAACGACAGCGTCCGCGTCGAGGCGGCCGCGTTCGTGCAGCGCGACTTTGACGTCGTCAGGGCGTACCGGGAGTCCCTGGACACGTACTACGGCGCCTGACGTCCTACTGGTCAACTTCCTCGACCAGAGGGCGGCGCTCGTGGCCATCAACTCGTGGGTGTGCCGAGTGACGTCACGGGTAAGCTGGCGAGCACTATGTAGTTTCACGTATATACATACAACCTGCCGCGGTATGGCTTAGCGGCTGTGGCGTTGCGCTGCTAAGCTCGAGGTCGCGGTTTCGACCTCGGCCGCGGCGGCCTCATTTAAACGGGGCCAAATGCAAAAGCTGTCGCGAACATAGATTTAAGGGTACGATAAAGAAGCTGCAGGCGATCAAAAGTAATACGGAGCCCTTCACTACGGCGTGCCTCGATCATAATTAGATGGTGGTTTTCGCGGGTAAAACCGCAGAAATTGATACTTTTTTTTTCTGGTCTTCTTGTATATATAGTTGCGTCGCAAAAGCGGACTGACGACATTTTCGACAGGTCATTTTTGTTGTGCTAAATGAAAGCCCTCACGCTCTATCTAAATTTTAGAAGAAGTACTGGAAAACGTTAGAGCGACAGATACTTGGGCTTCTACACACCACTTCCAGTTTCGTAACCCGGGAGGTGGATGCATCATGACGTCGTGATAAACTGGCTCGCACTGTTGCCGCGATCGCTCCTGCTGCCTGACCTGAGCGGATCCAGGAGAAACGAGCGTAACAGTCGTTTTATTTTTAAAGCGAAGCTTTATATTGTTAGGCGAAACAAAAAAGCGTCTGTCCGTCGCCTGTGTACAGAAAACCATCATCATCAGCATTGGCTCGAGTGTCGTCGTCTTCTTCCGCAGCTGGCTCGTTGGCGCCCCTCGGGTTGCGCTCGCGCCACTGCTACCGCGTTGGTCGTCCTCGTCTTCTTCCACAGCTGGCTGCGTTGCCGCTCATCATTCCAGCGTAGAATTTCACTTCTCTTCTGTCGTCGTAATAGTGAGGCCGCGTTTACCCCCCGGGGGTATGAGCCATTGCTTAAGGGGGGTCTGAGCATTCATTGTCTTACGTAACGGACAAATTCAATTTTGAAGCAATTTAATTTCGAAGAATCCACGCCCACGAGCAAACTCGAGACATCGAACGCAAGCGACGACGGCGGACTGCGGGAATACCGTCAGTGACGCCGTTCTCTCCGTCGCAGCCGAACCTGTGGGTAACCTCATAATTGAGAAATAGTTTAATGAACCGTTGGGATTAACCCGGTGATAAACACCGGGGCCGCACGTTTCAGCTTCGCTGGTTAACCATCTGCACGGAGTGCTTAGGCGGTGATTTTTTAGATGTGAAGCATCTTATGGTTAGGGGCTATGTCACTCCCCCCCCTCCCTCCATCCATCCATCCATCCGCCGTGCGGCGTCCACACCCATACTGCGCATGCGCATCCTCCTCCCCCTCCTCTCCTTGTCTCATCTCCTCTCCTCTCGGCATTCGTGCGCATGCTCCTCCCCCTCCTCTCCTTGTCTCATCTCCTCTCGGCATTCCTCCTCTCCTCTCCTACGCTCCTCTCCTCTCCGGATTGCGCAACGAATGGCAACACCTGTGGCTCCGCGCGCAATAATGCGAAGCAGCTTAGGTTAGAGGCGCGACGGTAGGCGCTGCATACTCCGCTGGGGGGCGCCAATGTAGCTCGCGGTATAATGACGCGCGCGCGCGCTCCGCTCCTCTCATTCTCCTCCCGCAACGCACGGTAAATATAACGGTAGCTACGTACCTCAACCTAACGGAAACGACGAACTGAAAACTAATGGGAACTTGAATCGACCACATGGCTGCTTCGCATACTACTCAGGGTTCCGCTACGGGAAGATGGTGTCTTTTTTTACGATCAACGTCATCATGCCTAGCCAGTATTGCCCCACGACGTCAAGCAGTTTTGCTCTATGCCATGACGTCACGATAATGTCGATGACGCCAGGTGCGCTGTTTTGAGAGCAACTTTATCATGAAATTAAAGTGTCTAATGTTTCCCAAACTCCGTACTTGCCGGGCGTTATTGTTTACGTGCGCGAAGTGCGCGGCCGAGTTTTACAACATCGAAAGAAAGTCAGTATACTTCCCTTAAGAGAGCGCTAACACAAAACATCTCGTGCCTATTTTTAATTTTAGTTTTATATTTTTACTACAGTACTGCGCCGTTTCTTGAGTTCTCCCGCAGCCTTGTTTCACGAATGCTATATGCAATCGCCCGAGATGACTGAACACAGCCTATGCGTACCTGTACTATCCCTGCAGGTGTGCCGGTCGCCAACTATGTTCTCTACGGAATTACGAAACGATACGAAGAAACGCTACCCGAATGTTCTCACTGCACCGAATGCAAGCCCCCAAGCACATAATTCCTTTAATAACCCGAATTCAATATCTCTAGGCCACTGTGCCCTTTTTAAAGCCATTGTCATTATTTCGCCCGTTTTATTATTCGAACGGGCGCGTTCGCCACCGAACGCCAACTAGCTCTTTAGAGACGGACGTGCTCTAACGTGGATGCTTCGCGGTGTTATCGGCGGTGGCGCTGTGTAAAGTTCCTGCGTAGGGAGTCTACACGCAAGCGGTGTTTTTGCATGTAGGTTCCCTATTCCTGCGCCACTAAATATTTCCCGCCGTCTGGTCCATGCTCTAGGAAATGCGCTCTTCTTTCATGTCTAACACAATTTGCAAATTACGTATGCTTGCACGACATTATAGCGCGAACTTGGACAAAGTAAAAATATACGAGATAAAATAAAAGGACGGCGAGAGAGGCGACAGACGAAGACAAGGCGCTGACTTTGAACTGAATTTTAATCCCCCCCCCCCCCCCCCCAAAGGAAAAAAAACATGTTTTTCGGAAATTAATATTCAGTAGAAATTCGGCCGTTTGTCTTCGTCTGTCGCCTCTTTCGCCACCCTTTGTCCGAGCTCGCCCTTATCAAACGTCATGGATAACCACACCATAAAATAATTTACACCCATAAAGTGAATAAGGTGTAATTCAGCCCATAACTTGCATCCTTACACTGAAAAAGGGTTAAGGAGGTCAGTTACAAACGGTGTAAGGGTGTGTAAGGGTAACTCACATCCTAACACCGAAAAATGGTGTAAGGGTGTGAGTTACAAAAGGTGTAAGAATGTGTAAGGGTAACTGACACCCTTACACCAAAAAAGGGTGTAAGAATGTGAGTTACAGACCGATTTATACCCTTATTCATTTTTATGGGTGTAAATTATTTTACAGGTGTAGGGGTTCAAATAACCAAAAACAGCATGAGTTCCACGTTCGAACTAAACGAGTTTTTTCTTCTATAGCAATATATCGTTTATAGCCGGGACTTTCCAGTGCGTTCGAATTAAGCGAAAGGTCTACCCAAGTGTGGTCGAATCAGCGGACGTCGACTGTATCTATATTTAAGGTAATTCTAAGGCTGCTCCTGGACAAGACGTCGGAGATCGATTCGAAATCGAGGTTCATGGCTACGGGCGTCCTGACGCTGAAGCTGGCGTTCGACCAGCCGTTCCACAATCCGCGAGTCCAGCTGCCGTTCTTCACCTCTTCAGTGGAATCGCAGTCCGTCGAGTCCATGCACACGGTGGGAACGTTTGGCTACAAGCAGCTTGCAGACCGTGGCTTCGACGCCGTGGCATTGCCACTGCTATCCGGAAACCTCAGCTTGCTCCTTCTGATGCCTGTCGACGGTTCCAGCCTGGCGGCTGTCCGCAAGAGCCTCGTCATGCATCCGGACGTGCTGCTCAACCTCGAGGCCGAGATGGACCCCACCGTTGTCGAGGTCACACTTCCTCGGTTTAAGGTAAGGTTCGTCTCTAGAGTAATGGCGCCACAGAAAGTAAAACGATGATGGGAAAAGCAGACACGGTGAACACAAGCGCCTACATTGAACTCAATATTTACTGGAGAACACGCAGAATGCCTCTAATACTAGCACGTGGTAATATGAAGTGATGTTATCCATTGCAAGACGAATTCATTTTCCCGCAACGCAATTGACGGATCACTGATGAACTTGTATTTGAATTGCACAAAAAATAATTCGTTCTTGAATAAATGCGGTCACTTCAAGTGTCGCGCAGTATATTCTCTCAGTTTATTATTAAAACTTGAAGGTCGGCGTTGTGTTCAGCGTGCCTGCTTTTCTTGTCCTCAGTAATTTTCTGTGGTGCCATTAAACTGGGAATTGACCAATACCAACTGTTCCAATTTTCAGTACTTTTTTAAGGTAAGACCATTAAACAATACACCTCCAAGAGATGACAGTTTGAGGGCGGGATTCGTCACGTTGAAGTTGGTGTTCGATCAGGTATTACAGAATCCAAGAGAGCAGCGACAGCCTCCTGTACTTTCTTCGATGCCTGCATGCCCTGGCGACGCCAAAGCCGGGAGTCACTTAGAGGGCGCCACATACCGTGGCAGTTGGTCACAGTTTTTGGGACACGGTTAGGACCACGTGAGCGTTTCTTCGAACACTAGAGAGATTTACCATATCCGGTATTCAGGTAAACGCAAGCGGACTGGGCGGTTCTAACTTCGCAGCAAGTGTAAAGTTTTGGCAGCGGCGTAATCGTGTTACTGCAGAACATTCACTCCAGCAGATATATAGATATATATACGAGGGACGTTCCAAACGAAAGTTTTGTCATGTTTTTGACAGAGAACATGCTACACCAGGTGAAAGACACAATCGCCATAAGAATAAACGCCCGTTGCTGGTTCAACGACGGAAGGCACGTCGACGTCAGCGGAGGAGGAACGACGCATGCGCAGAGCGCCGAAGAAGTAGCAGCAGACCAGCGTGCCCGAGGTTATTCGAGCACAAATCACGATGGCAGACAGACGTATGCTGACAACGTGGTCGCCAATTGAAGTGTGTGCTGTTATTCGGTAGGAATTGGCACGTGGGGACTATAGTGTGTCCGTCGTAAATGAACGTGAGGTCATGTCTCGTCAAATGTTTGGTCGCTGGTGTTGCAGGGCACCGAGTCTTACCAGAGTGGATTCTTCAAACTGATTGCACGCGCCTCGACAAATGTCGCAATGTCGGTGGCGACTATGTGGAAAAATATTGCAAGGTGTATAGTTCATATATACATGGCGTATATATATATATATATATATATATATATATATATATATATATGCATGGAGAGAGAGAGAGAGAAATACATAATGGCATTTCTGCTGCAGGGGATGAGTTCGCACGTAGCAGACACAGTCTCTTCGATTTTCGTTTTAGTCTTTGTCCACTGATTCAACCGCGTGCCTAAAGGCATGTTCTAAGTGGTTACAAGCGGCGTACCCAAAATAAAAACAAACAAACAGGAAGGCAGACCTTGTGCGACCAACACAGTTTCTGTGAAGCTGTTGGGGTGAGAACACCCCTTCCCTCTCGCATTTCGAACTCCACTGAAACGGAAGTGTGGTTTGTTTTTGTGGTCGCACAGCTGCACCTATTCAGCTCCCGCACTTGTACCTTCGCCCACACCATAACCTTCATCCTTCTACGCATACCCTATTCTCTCCATGTTTCAGCACACCATGTGCTCTTTCCTTCCTTGAAAGTGCGCGGACGATTTCAAATGTGCGCTTTCGGACTTGACACATTCGGTGATTCCGTTTTCTAGACGATGTGGTCGAAATAAGAAACTCGCAGCAAAACAAACGCTTTTCTCGGTTAAAATTTATGTTTACGATAATGCAGCAGATCATGTTCTCATGTTGGTGTCCTTTTTTTTTTCCTTCGCAAGGTGACCGCCGTATGCGGACTTAAGTCGGCACTGACCTCGCTGGGCCACGGCTTCGTGTTCGACCGCTTCCAGACCAACATGGGGGCAGTCAGCCGGCACGGTCACGCCTACGTGTCCAACATCCTGAACGCCGTGTCACTCGACGTCGGTCCCATCACGGCGACGGCGACGGCGACGACGTCCGGAGGCGAACCGGACGCGCCTGTGAACGAAGCTGCCGACGCCTCGACGACGAATCCCGCGGTCGCCTTTCACGTCAACAGGCCGTTCATCTACGTGGTGACCGACAAGACAGACGGCTTGCCTCTGGCCATCGGACAGTTTGTAGATCCATCAGGCACAGCCAACGACGCTGCCAGCAAGTTGTGAAGCCTAAAGGCTTGCCGGTAATGCAATGTCCTCCGAGATCCAGACGCGTACGAATCTCGGAGGCTTTGGTATAGTGTTGGCTTTTGTATGAGAGCACAGGACTGAGCGGAGAGGGAGAGCTGAGAGGGTAAAAATGTGCTGGCCTAGAAATGTACCCATAACGAACACGACATGACGCCATCATCCCTTACTTATCGCGAATACCACGCGCGCCGTCAGTATTAACCGAACCTGATTAAAATTTGCCAGGAATGTGTTGCGAAAACTTGAAGATATAGCTGAGAGTTATACGCCGGCGATTAGGATAAATGCTGGAAGAGTTTTGATAAATCCGGCCGAAAATAATTTGAATTTGTTATATTACTTTAATAATTAATATTACATATGCGCATTACTCTTTAGAATGCAAAAAAAAAAATTCACCTGACGTTTTGCCAGCAATTGTGAATGATTTCATGCATCAGTGAATGTCTGCTTTGTGCCAGTATCTGCAATTACTCTTTCGGCATGTCTAAACGAGAGTTTCTCGAAAAAGAAATAAAATGAAAGAAATGATGGTCATTCGCTTGAATCGTCAGCAGACTTGTACACGTTAAAGAAAGGAAAGCAACCGATTACAATTACAATTACATATTTCAGAAGCGTAATTGATTTCAGTTACCAGTTATAGCCCCAAGAATGTAAGTGAGGAACTACTAAAACGTAAACGGTTACTTTGACGTCACTTTCAATCATGCTTTTAATAACATAGCAAGAATACAGTTAGTACAACGAGCTCGACTGGCTCTTTCAATACATCTTCTGCACACCTTCCCAGGTTGTTTAACTTCACTGAGAATAGGTTTTCAAAATGTTTTTCGGTAATCTTTCCTCATTTTCTTGTAAAGACATCTGCAGGCTGCAGCGACCCTGAAAACTCGCTCGATGAGCGCCCCGGAGAGGAACGCTGTGTTTTAGCATACGAACACCTTTCTCACAAGATTGGATCTGATAATGCACATCAGCATGGTTATTTAAGACGGAACATATCGATTCTGCTAACTGTAGTGCATTCGAAGAGACAGGAGACATTGAGCACTTTCTGCTGTCTCGTCCAAAAGACCGAGATCAAAGGGGACGATGTGCTAGAGAAACTGCAAGAGAAGGACCTTCCGCATGCGTGCCTGCAACATCCTGTGTTCCCAGAAGAGTCAGTTTTGTAGCCCGCAAATAAGCTTCACGTCTTTTTCTTGCATTGCTAAGAGAGACTGTTTTGATGGAGATGGGCTGACATACCGCAGTAACAGCGATGCTCAGGCGAAGCGATTGCCGGCCTCGAACGACAGGCTAATCCCGCCTGTTGCTACAAACCACCACCACGACTACCAGCACCACCACCGTACTTCATTGTGCGAAGGAGGGAACCCATGTACACGTTTTAAACCCATAAATTCGAACTCTGTAGTTCCCGCCAAATCTAACTGCTCAGAGCTGAGAAGTGTAACTGTTTACACGTAACTTGCTACTGACAAAGGTAAATGAATTACAGTCAGTGTTACCGAGTCAACCGAGTAATCGTTAAACTACAAAGTTACAAGAAATGTAATTGATTACAAGTAATTAATTACAACTAATCAATTACATATGTAATTCGGTACTTAATACATGTCTCATTGTCAATGACACACGATATGGACATGCATGATCAACTGTTAAGGGGCACACAACTTCTAGCCTTGTCCTGCAATAACATGCTTTTATCACATCGCCCCTGAAGATCTTAGTTAACGCATTCAACCGAATTACGCGACAGGCTCGGCTCGTACAAAGAAAGGGAACAAACAAGCTTATTCGTTCGGTTGATTTGTTGTCGCCTGTCGGAGTAGCAGCCAGGAAATTAAGGCGATACCAAAGTAGTGAACTATGCTACAATACGTACGGTGTTGATAAAACACGTTTCAAGGTGGCGGTGTTAGTATGACTAACACCTCTATGACTAACTCTAACTAACTCTATGAGGTGAGGTTAATGGTCGCGCAGATTTAAATTTAGCGCGCCTTTTTTCGAAATTGAAAGTAAAGCAGCGATTTCTGAATTTGTGCTCTCGTAGTGCTATCTGCTGCTGATTGACAGCACTGAGCTGTTCATAGCTTTCGGCAACGCCGCGAGATGGCGCCACAATGCTTACAAAAACCGGTCGCGCGAACATTGCGAAGATATTCTTTTATTTTTGCGGGATATCGCATATCAATCTGTTTCAGGCAAGTTGCGATATATTTTTATGGTTACAAGCAATGCGTTACAACATGCTTTACAAATAGAACAGGAACACTTGGGCCCAACCACGGCGTTCGTTTCGCCACTATGAGAATCTCGGAGGCGAACATTTGTAGAATGTTTTGTCACTGCATGGCGCCACAGTATGCGCATAGAAGCGATGCGACGCGATTGAAAGTTAGGTGTGGCTGCAGGAGGCGCGAGAATACCTGAAAGTTCTAAAACAAGTGGAATACCTTTTTGCTATTTGAATTCACATTCAAGAATGCACTGTTCAATGTTGGCGAATATTCGCTTTTGCTCGAATATAAGCGATAACTACACTTATTAGAGCCTACAGGGAGAAAAGCTTTATGTGAGTGATTGCTGACACACACACACACACACACACACACACACACATATATATATATATATATATATATATATATATATATATATATATATATATGCGGGCTCCTTTCACGTATTGCGCAACAGAAAGCTGTATCGGGAGTTTTTCATGTCGCTCTACAATTTTCTCATTGACACTTTGATAATTAGGGCAGTACTCCTCGACTTAGATAATTAATTACAATTAGCTAATTAAATTTCAGCAACGGAAAAATTACTGGCGGCTACTCCACTGTACTGGAAACAATACGCACTAGGTTTGCTTCGCGTAACGCCGTTCCTCGTTTTTTAAATCGTGCTGCGTGATAGCTGGGACGCCCTGTATGCGTGCGTCTAAATGTCGTACAAAAATCCCTCACGTGACCAGATACTAGGCACCTAGGGACACGATCATTTAGGGACTTTTGAGAGGGCGCGATGGTGGCGCCAAGTGACGACGGCATGGGATGGCGTGTTCGTTCTCGGCGTGATCATGGCGTGATCGAGTTTGTATGGGTGTTCTGTGGTGATCGTTCTCTGGCCCGCGCCCACCGCGCGTTGTTCAACATTGCGTGTGTGATTGTGCTTGCGTTGCTTGTGTATTGGTTGTAGGTTCTGTGTTACTTGGCGGAAAGCCGTGAGTAGTGCTTGTGTGGCACTGCGGCTTTGGCCTCGGTGAGCTCTGGCAATACAGAACCTGCGTTGTGTGATCCGTGTTCCTTCACAATGCGGAGGTGGTGACGATTGAAATGTCGAAGTGGCGTAGCGCCTCGGCAGTGCAGTTCAGCGAACCGCGTCCGCCTTTGCATAACGGACGTCGAGAGATATGCTGCTCTCTACAAGTCATAAAAATGTGACTGCGTCGACCGCCCACGGTTCAGCGCTGAATGTGTGGTTCAAGTACTGTGCTTGAAACGAATGGCGCAGCTGTGGTGGCAGAACGCCATGAGGCCTCAGTTCGTGCTGTATGCTTGAAACGAGTGGTGCAGCTGTGGTGGCAGACCGCCGTGAAATCCGTGCTGTGCAGACGCTCGAAATATCCAATTCACGTCGGCGTCTTGGCAACGGCCAGTTCGCGAACCGGCGAGCGGCGCCTCTGTGCCCGCCCTATTCGGTAGCATCGACGCAATAATATTTACGTAACCAGTCCTTGCTTGACAGACGCCGATGGCGAAGGTGCTGCGATATGCTGCCGGCCAGCTTTGCAGTTTTTCTCACATTAAAAACATGTAGCATATATACATGCCTAGCATGTGTTATAAGACAATGTCTACCATGAGACGATTGTCAGGAGTGCCCCAGTACTGCTCCCAATCTGGCATTCCACGCTTTGCATGCCCTCAGTAATCATGATGACAATGTGGGCCCATTTTCTTCAAAGTGAGTTGCTATTCTGTTTGCAAAATGGGGAGGCTAGCTAAGCTGGTCTGTTCTTTGTGTTTTGTCAATTTGATGACAAATTATTGGCAATGTTATTTTGAGGTGCTTTTAAAAGATGTTAAGCCTACCAAAAAATTCCACCAGTGGCAGTGTTCTTTGGTGGTGACAGAAAAGTGAAACTGCAGACGACCAAGTTGGCCATGCCCGCATTCTTGCAAAATTTAAGAGCAATGTCGGCACCCACAACCTTACAACTGTGATTGAGCCATGGATGGCCACATGCTTTCTGCACCAATTATAGGCCCTTACGCAACATCAGTGAAGAGCCAACAGACCAACGTACTGTGTTCCCTTCAACCTAGGCAGTCTACAGTTCATTGTTGTCGCAACAGCTGATCGCCCCGCAAATTCACAGCCTGTGCCTTCTGCTGCTACTACGGTCAACTCGTCACCCGTGCACAACACACTTCTAGTTGCCCTAGTGGTAGTGCCGTTGCTTCTAAATATTGAGTAACCACACATTGTAGGCTACAAGGGCATTGTTGCACTGCATCTCATCTCCATGTGTGTTGTGTTGCTGTTTGCATACATGTCCTTGTTTGATAAGTGCTCTGAATTTTTTCACTGCTGCAATGTCTTGACTGCACTGTGGCAGTGTTGTATGTACTATCGATTAACCTCCATATACACAAGTGCTTTGATCATCAATCTTCAAAATGCAACCTTCATGCTGCTCCTTCCTTCACAAGAAAGCGTGCATATTAAACATTATTCTTGCCCCAACTAGAATTGGTAGGTTCAATTTGGTCACCTCACCAGACATATCTAATCCGCATTCTTGAGTATAGCCAAAACTGTGCTGCACGTTTAATCGCCAGGGATTGCAACCAATATTTGAGCGTATCTAACATTATGTTGTCATTGTCACTACCATCCTTGGAATCATGCCAGAATGTAGTGTCGTTTTGTCTGCTACATAAAATCATTAATAGTGAGCAGTCGTCCACCTTGCCTCTTGTTTGTCCATCCCACACATCTAGGTGCTTGCACAATCGCCTTAGCGTCCAGCACATTTTTGGTCGAACTAATGCCTTTGACTTGTGTGCTTTGCCACGTGCCATTAGGCATTGGAATGGTCTTCTCGATAACATTGCTGACATTAACAATACTGTAACCTTCAGACAAAAATCAGTATGTTTGGGTAGTGTTCAAGTGGTTTCTATTTCTGGTGTATGTAACTTTTTTTATGTAATTATGCAATCGTACTATTCACTGTATAACCCAGCTTTCTAATGGTAGAATTTTACTTCACGATTTATAATTTGTTATCTTTAATTTATTGCGTTGATCTTGTGTCGCTGTTTATATTTCTAACGTTGTATAACTTTTTCGCTCCTTTGTTATGCGATGCCCTCCCCCCTCCACGCAATACTCCTTCTGGAGCCTGTGACGTAGATGAATACATAAACCAGATAGCACTACTGTTTCTTGTGAAATCAAAATTGTGTATATTGTTGTGGTTTTACCAATAGAAGCTCTAAATCGTAAATTGTTCTCCTGCAATGCCAGCAACGTATCCATAACAGGCCAGTTGTGTATATTGCCTAGAATTATCGTTCTTAGACCCTGAAAAGTGTGGAATATCCTATCTTCCTGTCTGTCCGGGTCTTTATCCATTTTTCCGTAAACTTGGGTCACTGGGTAATCCATGGTATAAGGGGTAGAGCACTGGGGCTGTTGTGCTGAGGACACCCAGTTTGAAACAAAAATAGGTCACGAGGTATGGGCCGGGCCGCTCATCAATGACAAAAAAAAAAATTTCTTAGGTGCTGGGCAGATTCGAATCGAATGTCAAGCACCGACTTAGCGGCAACCCTGCTAACAGGCGTAGCATGTCCAGAGGGACTCGTGAGAGAGGAGCCCGACTCATACATGACTGATCTCTGTGGTGGCAATACAATGTCTCTACATTGTTTCAATGCTATCGTATTAGCATCGGCATCATTGTGAAATGGGTTGTGCCAGAATTTTATTGCGATAGCAATTATATGGACACTCAAAAGCAGATTTCTGCCGTCGCCGTCGCCGTCGCCGTGAGGTTCCGTATGACGTCATTTGGAGATGAAATCGTCGCCGCGCGCCGAACGCTGTATGTGCGAGCGAAAGGGCGCGAGGGGCGCGTCTTTCACGGGGAGTGAACGCACGGCGGAGAACAAACGCGCGTTCTGCGCCGTGCTCGCTTAAGGGCTGCAGAAGTAGGCGTCTCTTTTCTCCTTTACAATCACCATATATGTAGAGCAAACGCGCCTTCTTCGGACGCGCGAGAGGCCGTGGGGGAGGGGGAGGGAAGGGAGGCGACGTTTAGCTGCGGCACCAAGTGCCTATTTATATCAGAGGCTCCAGCAACAGTCACCAACGCCGCACGCATTTTGAGCTAACGCGGGCAAAACGCCGATGGCGTCGACAACAGTTCTGCGTGTTGTTGCTACCAAAGCCGCTCACCTTACTTCGTATGACATTGCTGTGTTGCTATCGCATTCATTGCTTCGCCCTTAGGGCGAAACTGTGACATTTTTTCTTTCTAAATTTATTCGCCTGTACCTATGTGCCACAGCTGAGCTTCTATCTCAACATTAGTCGATCTCAACTGAAGTAATGTATATATAGCCTTAGCTATAATTTCTAATACGCATGAATGATTCTCACCAAGAGTAACAACCGCATCAATTCCATCACAATCTGCACCTGCATTATCAAATATGTTATAGTGAAGTGAGTCTGCTACAACTGAGGATCGAACATGTTTTCAGTTTCAAGCAAACCATGCCAGTCAATTTCATGAAAGTGGCATTACAGAATTCACAGGCATTCAATTGCACAATGCATGCTTATAGGCAATTTTATATTCAGTTCATGGCAGTTGCCATCTTGGGCTGTCGTAATCTAAATTTTGTGCATAGTGACGTCAAGTTTACTTAATCGTGGAACGTTAAAAACACCTGTGCACTGACTCTAGGTTGTTACAGCCAGAAAAATGGGCATGTGAGCAACCATGGTAAGACCAGTATAAGGGTGCCTGCATGCGCTCCCCCCCCCTCCCCCCCTTTCACCATTCAGTGCAGAGTAGGGAAAACTGCGTCATTTGCAACTGAACAGAAGTTACAAAAAAAGAGTTCCATAGAACAATTTACTTTATTTTTCATTAATTGTACATAATGACGGAAGTCTGCAGTCAGGCATTCCGCTCACTAAGGCACATGGAAACAAAACAGGAAAACAAAAATGAGTAGCTCATGAAAAATTAAGCCCTCGAACATGCAATATACATCCATCACCTGTGCACCATCAGCCCGATTACAACTTTTCTATTACTGTGCAAATATAGCTGTAGCCATTTGCCTTTGCACACTCAACTTCTTTCAGTGGTTTATGGGTTCAATTTATTAGATATCTTTAGTGGCACACCTAATTTCCTTTTTTTTTTTTGAGAAGCTCAATCACCACATACCTGTGATGCTTTGTTTCCCAAGCACCAAATAATGCCAGCAACCTCATCACATTATCATGGCAATCTCTTAAAAGTCACAATTTTATTTGGTCGTTTTGACAAGATTGCCAAGCTGATTAAACATGAATTGCACTGAATCCTTCTATATAATCTCAACTCTTTCCTTGATTGGCACCAGTATATCAAGCTTTAAGTTGACAACTTGAAGCATCACTTTCATATTCTTCAGGATAGGTAGGTTATCTTTATGTTTGCTTGGATTGTTACACATTATTGATGGCAAGCGCCATGAACACTTCCAGATTTTGCGAGAACTTTCATTTTTCAACTTCTATTTCATCAGTGACTCCACCACACCTACCGGTGTGATAGTTTTCTTTGCATGCAAGGAGTATGTTATACTTTCACAAGCATCATCCAAATGTGGTTCACGTTCAAGGCATTCACCAGACATGGTAAAGCAACATTTGGCGGCAGTTGCAGCAAATAGAGCAATGTAACAGTCGAAAAAGCAACCAATCTGCGATTGTACAGCAAAATCCCATTTTTGCAGCTACTCTGACGCCACTGCTGTAATATAATATGTAGAAAACAGACAGCCTAAGCTAATGATCAAAGAACTGCTCAGCGACAACAGAAATTCAGACATGTGATCAAACAACCGCTCAGTGATCCACAGATCCAGACGTGATGCTGCAGCAACTGTGGAATTCCTTTAACGTGTTTTCACAGTACACCCATGTGCACAAGAAATCTAACACTATAGGGTATACCATTTGGGCAGCTGCTTTGGTGCTGCTACCACTGCCAAAGTCCTGCACCCCTCAGTCAGTCAATAGGCACTGAAAGTACTGGATTTGCATGCAACACGACCACAAATATGATGCAACGAGCGGCTTTTGGTCTCTCCTAAATAAAAATTTAATGTGATTATATGTGTCACGAACCCGAATATAATGCGAGGCGTGTCCTGAGGCTGGAAATTTCAAGGAAAAAAAGGCAATATCCGTGAAAGTGAGCCATCAAGTATAGGGTGTGTCCTTTTACATTGAGCTTATTCCAATGACAAAATTCAGTGAGGCACCTGACACAGCCACCAACTCCACACCCCCTCACCACACATTCGTGCTGAGCCCCAACCCACACGATGGACTCCCATGTCTCATGTGAGCAGTGAGTGATAATCCTAACATACAGCTTGTTTGAAAGCAGAACCAAACAGAGTTCTGCAAACGCCACATTCGAGTTGAGGCTATATTCACAGCATAGCTGCAGTGCACGCTTGCTTGCTGTAGAGACTACCATCACAATAAACATGCACGGCATTGTTGACATTGTAGCATCGCCTCAGCGGGTTAAGATACGATTTGTTGCCCTTTTTGCACATAAGCACGCGTCTATATTGTGCGAAATTAGGGCACCACAGCTGCACCACTCGTTTCAAGCACAGTACTCAAACCACACATTCAGCGCTGAACCGTGGGCGGTCGACGCAGTCACATTTTTGTGACTTGTAGAGAGCAGCACATCCCTCGACGTCCGTTATGCTAAGGCGGACACGGCGACGCCACATCGCGGTTCGCTGAACTGCGCTGCCGAGGCGCTACGCCACTTCGACATTTTAATCGTCACCACCTCCGCATTGTCAAGGAACACGGATCACACAACGCAGGTTCTGTATTGCCAGAGCTCACCGAGGCCAAAGCCGCAGTGCCACACAAGCACTACTCACGGCTTTCCGCCAAGTAACACAGAACCTACAACAAATACACAAGCAACGCAAGCACAATCACACACGCAATGTTGAACAACGCGCGGTCGGCGCGGGCCAGAGAACGATCACGCCGAGAACGAACGCGCCATCCCATGCCGTCGTCACTTTTAGCGCCACCATCGCGCCTTCTCAAAAGTCCCTAAATGATCGTGTCCCTAGGTGCCTAGTATCTGGTCACGTGAGGGATTTTTGTACGACATTTAGACGCACGCGCCCTGTATAACGGACTTGATGAAGGCCGGACCCCGGCCGAAACGTCGTTTTTGCTTTTATACGTGTGCCTGCATTTATATATATCGCCGCGGAAGCTCAATGGTAAGAGCATCGCAGGCGTAATGCGAAGACGTGGGATCGTTCCCCACCTGCGGACAGTTGTTTTTTCACCCATTTTCATTTCGATTAATTTATCATTTACTTTAATTCAATTAGTAAGCACAAGTACAAAAAAACATAAATAACATGCGCCCCGACGAAGACAAGAGGGTCCTTGTCGTAACGTTGGCTTCAACGCCATGTCTTGCTCAACCTCTGTTGTTCAATTGAAGTTTCGATCTTCCTATCCTTCTCGGTCTTCTTTAAAATATACTTGCTAAAAGTGTGAAAACACAAAAACAATACCGTTCTCACAAAAAGATTACACAAAATATTTTAAACAAGATATTAGCGATGATTGGGTTGCACTTTGTTAAAAAAAATAATATGCAACCTTCATTCCAAACATGTACAAAAGTTTACGGACCACGGGATCTCAGAAAACGTTCAGTTACCGAGCAGCCTGTATAACAGTAGACACCAAAACCGAACAACACAATATTGTTAACATAAACTGGTTGAGGCTGTAAATGCGAATACTAGGTTGCGTTGGGTGAGGCTGCGCAGATGTTCAGCTTTTGCTCAGATGTCGGGTGCCATAAAATGTTGTGGTTGACTGTACATACACACTTCAGGGTCATTGCTTTTTTTTTTTCATTCACGCCACACACCTAAATCATCAACGTTTCAAAAGCAAACCATAAGCCCTATCCTGCGTGTTTCTGCCTGACCAGAGACCCCCACTGAACCGGCAGGAAAAATAAAAAGGCAGAAGAAATAGAAACAACAGCCAATTCGTAACTCTTCCGTCGCCTTATACGTGATAGCTACACAGAGATTCGTACAAAACTATAAAAGAAGCCGAGAAGTCATTACTCCTCCCCTGGAATAATCGTTGCTACACGCATAGCGCTTCCAGAAAAGGATTCGCGACGGCCACTCCCAGCCAACTGGGCTCCCCCGCCGCCCGGCGCATCATCTCCCCGGTGCCAGGGGATATTGCAATGCGTATAGTACGCAGCAGCAATGCAACGCCCGACGAATGTACCGTATCTACTCGGATCTAGGCCATCTTCTCTATTCTTGGCCCGATACCCGAAATCCCGAAGGTTAGGAAAAAATATTCAGTGGCGATTTAGCGGTAAATGCGAGAGAAATGCGGTATCATTATGTCGGCACCTCTTTGAGCTACCGCACGGATCCACGATTTAAGCCGCGCTCACAACAATGCGACGTGTTTTTCACGAACGCACTCGACACGGGTCCTGCCTCTTTCTTTGAGGAGCGAAGTGCAACTGACGTCAGTTGCACTATATACAGTGGAATCTCGTTTATACGATTCGGCATAGTACGCTTTTCGGGATAATACGTTTCTATTTGTGTTCCCGATAATACGATTGGACTGGATAATACAATTTGTTTTCCAGCTCCCGTGAAGAACGTATAGACGAGATTGAACTGCATATATATATATATATATATATATATATATATATATATATACCTCGATCACGTGATCACCATTCCACCCTTCACACACACACACACACACACACACACACTTTTTTCTACTTTGACAATCCTAATGCTAATGCATTAAAAACCATTTTCCGGAATGTAAGCCTAAGAATAAAAAAGAAAAAGAAAAAAGAGCATTCGATTGCGAAAGGAACATGAAACTTCATCGAGGTGTTAATTGCACTCAGGGAGTGTTTCGAAGTATCTCGTCGCCGGCCGGAATTTCATCCCACGCGACCGTGACCCAGCCAGATTACCTGACTAAGTGAAGTATACGTGTCGAAGTCATGTCAAATTAGACAAGCGTGTGAACCAGTTTCGAGCGATGCCTCGAATCTCCGCGACCTCATTCGCCTGTGTGGTCTCCGTCGTTACGCATATCCTTTGTCTCCTGATAAAATCAGCAACATCTTTTTCAACCTGGTGGCATCGACCTTTCTGCGGCCGGCAGTGCCTGGCGGCAGCGGCTCACACCGCGCATATCCCCTCGAATCAAAAATGCCGACCCCCTGATCTTCGTACATGACATTTCGCAGTAGATCATCGGCCTATATTCGAGTGAGCACGGTACATCAGGTTAAACGTATCCGTATATAACAATCACGCCAGTAGGCCCGTCATTCAATAAACATTCCTTTCTCCAATCCCTACGGGCACCAAAAAGGAAGCCGCCCATGTGCGGTTCCGCGAGCGCTGTAGGCCTAAACTCTCTCGCTTCGCAGTAGTCACGCGCGATATATATGCAGGCCAAGTCCTAATGGGTTTTTCTGTTGGTGCTTTGCTTAGCAACTTTGCCCGCAAAGTTCTTTTACCTCTTCTGTATTTCTCATCTTTCTCGATTCGCGCCGGTGTCTGACGACGCTCTCTCGTCTTTCGATTCGCATAGACGATGATGGCGTGGCGGTTTATACGCGTGGTGTGGCGGGCGGTGCCCGAATCCCACGCCTCTATGGTACCGCATTGACGCGCGCCGTGGTAGCCTCGCCCCGTCGTATAGAGCTGCCGTGCCTCTTAAGACATTGGATAAAAAAATTACCGCAGAAGCTCACGAGTGGGACTTGTCAGATATAGTGCGTAAGTATGCTTTCGAGTCGCTGATTTTTATATACCGGGTGCTTCAGCGAACACTTTCAACATTTTGTAAAGGTTGCCTGTGGCATGATAGCACAATTATAGTTCATGAGCCAGTCTACTCGAAGAGGCGGACATTACCTTGCACAAGAAAACTGAAATGCATAATCTACTAATTAACAAAAAATCCTAATTAAGTTTCGAACTAATTACCCTATGGCCAATATTGCAGTTTACAAATCAGAGCCGTGGAGTTTGCAAGGCGGATCCACTTGGAACGAATTCTCAGGATGACACCAGTTTCGACATACTGATTCCCGAACTTTGCGGAGAAATGCGTTGGCGTCTCAGTTACCTTTGTGCTCCAATGCATACAACGACGTTTTGTTAGGAAAGTAAGTGGTCCTCAGTAAACTGAGCTCATCTCTGAGGCCACGTATTCATTGGCTGCCATGCCGCGCTAAGACTCTGAACATACAAATATTAAAAAGAAACGCCTGTAAGTACTCTTTGTGAAGACTTTATTCGTGTTTAAGTCGTACATCTCAAAGGCAGGTTCCCGAAAATGGTCATATTTTTTTTTCAAAGCGAAGCCTTCTTTCTCTCTTCCCCGGTTTCGCGTGGACGGGGCTGTCTTCTGGACGAGTAAACTGGGCTCATCTCAGAGGCCACGTATTCAAAGGTGGGCCGATCGTGATACGTGCAGTTTAAGTTCCCTGACATAAACAGCCTTGCATGCATTGAACGCAACCACGTTCGCAACCCGGGGTGCCACGTGCATGGCACTCGCGCAGGTGGTTTACTCTTTCGCAGGGGACGGTCATTTGTGTTCTTAGAACAGCGCTGCTCTTCGAGAGAGGGACCGCTGGGGATGACGCACTTCCACTGTGGTGCCCAAGACATATGACACGTTTACGGGCAAGTGTATGTATAGCGAGAGGCAAAGCAGCCGCCTCGCCGTGCGTACGTAGCTCAGCGGCATATAGGCGCGTTCTTGCGGGCTAACACAAACACAGCTATACTGCGGGCGGGGCCGGCTTTCCAGTCTCTGTTGTGGGAGATGCACAGTTCACGCCGTCGGGCATACGTATATGTAACGGGAGACCCGGCGGCAACGTCGCGCGTGAGTAGAATTCTGCAGCATATATGTCTAGGCTTAGTGGCCCGCGGGGCGGTATATGTGTTCGCGGGGCATGCTATTGCTCCGGGCCAGGTGCCCAGAGGTGTGTGAACTTCGAGCAAGAGGGCCATGTGGCGTTCGTTTAAGCATGGCCTCGGAGATTCGCGCGCGCTGACGCAAAGCGGCGCGCGCGAATCTCGGTGGCCATGGTTTAAGTGATGTTGAGCTGTGTGTTCCTAAAAACAGGACTAACAACGCGTACCTAAAGCGAACGAACACTTTTACATTTAGCCCCTTTGGAAATGCGGTCGCAGCTGCCGGGAGCCGAACCCGAGACCTCGTGCTCACAAAGAGAACGCCTTAGGCACTGAACCACCACGGAGGGTATGATTATTAGAAATAAGGGATTGGAGCTATATAATCAATACGGCTGTTAATATAACCAAGTTTCACCATTATTTTCTTCACGAATGACCTTTTAGGAGTAAAACACATATGACCGAGTTCGAATTCATTTCGCCGCACTAGCAGAAACACGATTCCCTCCCGGCGTGCCCCGCTCCTTTTTAACCGTCATTGCGTAATTTTTTGTTCAGTTCGACACAATGCGCCAATGCGGTCGAGGGTCGTCCAATAAGCGACAACTCGTCAGTCGAGAATTCCCGTGCTCAGAAGTGGCCAACGTCCCAAACAGCTAGAACACTCGTGCGCGCTTATACAGCGGAAGAAAAACATTGACTGAGCTGTCTTAATAATGGTATAGCAAACAATAGAACGAGCGCCACTAACAGCTGGGCTAGGGCGCCCGGCCCTGTCATCTTCCCTCGGAGCTCAAGATGGACGGCCAAAATTGCTGACAAACAAGGACGAAAAGAAATAAAGGACAGTGGCAGCACGGGACACCAAAGGCCGGCTACCGATTGCCACCCGCCCATGGTGCGGACTCTTCTTCGAAGAGAGACCATTTAATCGCCGAGCCATTTACCCCGGCCGGCTTTTTCCCGTTCCAGGCGAGGCTTCGCGTGAGAAGCGGGGGGTGCGGCACGTGATAGAGTAAGTGTCCGTCCCAAATGCCCGTGAGCTAACGTTACGGGGCAGCGAATGCTAAAAAAAAAAAAAAAAATATAAGGCACAGGCCAACGGCCGCGACTTCTGTCGAAGTGGTGTGTGAAGCTGGGGGTGGCGAAATGGCAGGAGGATCGTCATCATCCTTTTCTCTGTCTTTTTTTACCTCCCGGTCCCAACAGCTAGATCACATCTGGCGATGGAACGCTTCAATCAATTGCAGCGTACCATTGGCTGGCGATTAGTGGAGTCTGTCCGGGACTTCCTGCTTTGCTGTCTTCCTTGGGAGTGTCTGCGAGATGAAGTTGTCTTTCGCGAGTCTTTTTCCCTGTTTTGTTTGTTTGCTCTTGCGGATTCTTTATTAATGTTGGTGTTGAAAAGACCAGCTTTTGGCGGTTCGTGTACGCGGTGAACCGCTCTCACATTGTGCGCCATTACACAGCCGTCAGCTGGCATCGACGTGCACAAGCCCTGAAACGGGGTCAAATACTCACGGTGGGATAAATTGAGAAGAGAGAGAGAGATCTAAGGATGGCAAGGATGTTACCAAATCAAGTGTCGGTTGGCTACCCTACGCTGGGGGAAGTGAGAAGGGGAAGATAAAGAAGGGAGAGAGAGAGGGTGCCGGGCATGAAAACGTGCACGGACCGTACTGCAGAGTCAAAGGCATTCGGACAAACCAGACGCTCTCAGAAAGCACAAAAGTGCCTTCACTGACTTCTGAGCCGATTATCGGTGGGGACGGTGTTCTGGTATAATCTGTTCACTCAGATGACGATCATCTAGTTTCCCGAATGCGTCGATCATAGATTGTCTTTCGGCTTCAAATTGAGAAAACGGCTAAGAAGTCTAGTTGTTTAGAAACCGCCGCTTTTTCGGGCGCGCAGCTATGTCACCCGAGACCTATTATATAACGCATATTGTTTTCAAACCTTTTGATGGTTCACTCTAAGGGATTACGTAAATCATTCATCCCAGAAATGTATTCATATGCCGGCAGAAGTCAATGGAAGTGCTTTCGACATATTTATCGTCATCAGCTTTCGAGAAAATGAACAATAACTTGGCGCAGACCATTGTGCCGCCACAGACGAGAAGCACCTGTGAAGCGCGTTTGGTCATAAAACATGGCACTTATGACGTGCTTCCAGCTCCGCAATCACTTCCGGCGCCTGCAGTTAGCAAAAATTAATGGCCTTCGAGATGAGCTACTGTTACCCAGCGAAAGCCGTCGCTGGATCGTGGATTTGGACACTATACGACAAGACGACAGGAAAATGCCGGATGCTGCATCAACGTGCCACCTCTTCGCACGTTGTAATATCTTCAGTTCTGTGTTTGGGCAAAGCGGATTCTATTATAGCAGATATGAAGAGATGGTTACGTTGTCCTCGTATATGAAGATGCCACTGAGTTTCCTAAAATAATTAATAGAGGGAACCCTGGTGTGGTTATCGTTCAGCCACTAGGGAATGATAGTTAGTGCATGAATTTGTCCTATCTTCGTGATTGTGTATTCGGATGTTCTTGTGGTTTCCTTTAATACGCCCTACCCGCCTTCATTGACCTAAGTAATCTATACAGAGCAATCTATACAATTGTTTTAAATGCAGAAGGCAATAACAATCCGCGAACACGCGTAATCACTGCTAAGTGCGGTGGTTCCACTTATCCATGCGTCCGTGGCCTAATGACTTCAATAACGGACTTCTGCGCTATGAGTCCTGTGCTCGAATCCTGTCATCGAACAATTTTATTAATGTTTATTTAAATATATGTATAACGCAGTATAACGCAGGTCAGGCAAGGACACACAATCTCTCCAATGCTATTCACTGCACGCTTAGAAGTTGTATTCAAGCTGTTAGACTGGAAAGGCTTAGGAGTGAGGATCAAAGGCGAACATCTCAACAACCTTCGGTTTGCAAACGACAATGTCCTGTTCAGCAACAAAGGGCACATTCTTTTTTTCACGTAAAATCCCAGAAAGAAGGGCACGAATTGCAACAATGATTGAGGACCTTAACAGAGAAGGTGTAAGAATTGGGTTTGAGGTTAATATGCAGATCGCAAAGGTAATGTTCTATGGCCTGGCAAGGGAACAAGAATTCATGATCACCAGTCAGCCTCTAGAGTATGTAGGAGTATGTTTATCTAAGTCAATTACTCACAGGTGACCCTGATCATGAAAATGAAATTTACAGAAGAATAAATATGTGTTGGAGTCCATACGGCAGCGATTACCAAATCTTGACTGGGAGCTTACCACCTTCATTGAAAAGAAAAGTGCACAATCATTGCATTCTATCGGCGTTAACGTAGGGGGCAGAAACTTGGAGGTTAACAAAAAAGGTGGACAAGTTAAGGACCGCACGAAGAGAGATGGAACGTAAATGTTAGGCGTCACTTTAAGAGAAACGAAGAGAGCGGTGTTGACCAGAGAGCAAACAGGGATAGCCGATGTGATAGTTAACATTAAAAGAAAGAACTGGAGCAGGGCAGGCCATGCAATGCGAAGGGCAGATAATCGGTGGACCATTAGAGTTACAGAATGGGCACCAAGGGAAAGGGAAGCGCAGTCGAGGACGGCAGAAAATTAGGTGGGTTGTTGACAAAATTTGGAAATTTGTAAATGTAGGCTGGAATCGGCTAGCACAAGACAGGGGTAACTGGAAATCGCTGGGAGAGGCCTTCGTCCTGCAGAGGACAGAAATGAAGGGTGATAGTGATGATGATTATGACTGTTTTGAAAATGGTCAGCTTGCAAAGTCAGGAAACCGTTTAAAGCCAGAGGGAAGAAGTTTAGGCAACTCCATGAATGTACTTATCTTATCTGCCTCGTCTTTGTCCGTGTGGGTTAGTGCAGTTAAAGTATGCCATACTTATCTTATAATGGTTCAGAATGCTAACGGTTCCGTTGGCCTCGCGTGATTAGTCAGAATTGTGCTTTCCCCACCGGCGGTCGGAAACAGCGGGGCGGCATCATAAATTCTGAACACGTCAAGCCCTTGTCAATCACTTGCGAAAGGCAGGTTTGAAGGCAGGCTCCAGTGGTATTCTTCTTTCGAGCGCTGTTATTCACTTAAAGCCTCCATCTTCTTGTGAATTTTGCCATGTTTAGCTTTAGTAATACAGTAATAATCAGGACACTTAGCTGATAATCTGCCTTCATTATTGCCATCAGAGCCCTAGGTATACTCGCACGATATCTTTCTTTCTGTCTTACACGACCATTTGAAGCGCTGCCCGAGCGCTCTGCAACGGTCAGTCAAAGACGCTGCAAGTCGCCGCCCATATCATGCACCTCTGTACTTGCGCGCAGCTTCCTTAATGGAGCCCTTGTTTGACTGATACCAGCTGTAGCCTTAGCTGCGCTGCACTGATTTACCGAGGCTGAGTGACGCGAAACAAACTCCAGGAGCAGACGACAAGAAAAAACAAACGTGTAAGTGAACCTCGAGACAGACGGACTCGTTGTTGCGCAAGATTAAAATGCACCCCTTCGACTCCGGAGTGATCAGAAGGACATGATGCTGCAGCGGGCACGTGGTTGCAACAGCTGGTTGCATGCGCCGGCGCAAAGTGGAAGAGCAAAAAAAAAAAAAAAAAAATGGGAGGCTTAACGTATGCAAACAAGGAAGAGGAATCTGGGCCGCAGACAGGCCGTCGGCCTTGCTTTGGATGAGTAGCAAGTTTGTCACGTTCACACTCTTCTTTCTTTCTTTCTTTCTTTCTTTCTTTCTTTCTTTCTTTCTTTCTTTCTTTCTTTCTTTCTTTTTTCTTTCTTTCTTTCTTTCTTTCGTGTGTGGTCTCCTCTCCGTGAATACTATTCTTCTTTTCGTGTGCCTGGTCAGTAACATATCCCTCCTGCTGGAGGGATATTGTGTGCGGCGGTGCGTCTCTTGAGGACATCGCAGTTGTGGCGCAGACGCACATCTGGAAACAAAGGCAGCCAAAGGCAGACTAGAAACAAAGGCAGACTGAACTGCAAGAACTTTATTTAGGTCCTGCAGGACGCGCTTAGCGCGTAACGGGCGTCTGCCACGTAGGGACCGACAGGGAATACATGGCGGCCGCTTCGTGGGCCTGCTGGACGGCCCATTGCTGGTCGGCGAGAAGCGAGCTTCTGGGGGACTTCTCCCACTTGTCCGAGGTATATAGATTCGGGATGAGCGTTTCTACACTCCCAGAGCATGTGTGCGAGTGTCACCGTGTATCCACACGAGGGCCACGTGTCGCTGGGGTACGCGTCAGGATAGAGAACGTCGAGTTTGGCGGGGTTTGGGTACGTGTCTGTTTGTAATAAGCGTAGGGTTAGCGCCTGCGGCCTGTTAAGTTTAAGGTGTGGCGGCGGAAAGAGGTAGAAGTGAAGGTAGAAGTGTTTTGTGATTTCATTGTACGTAATGGGTGCATCCCGGTTGGTCTCCTCCGAGATTGGCGGGAATTCGCTTTTACGACCTTGTTCTACCGCAAAAACTTTTAATGTGAAAGCATTATATGCGTCATGAAGCGGAAACTCCGGCGCCTGGCGTTATCCAATGGTACCAAGACGTACGTGACCAAGTTATGACCCCACATTCCCGGCGCTGAACCTGCTGTGGCTCGCACTGCGAAATACCCGGTGAACAGCCACGACGCCGGACGAACGCCATGCCCCCCCCCCCCCCCCCAGAAAAAAAAAAAAAAAAAAAAAAACGACCTGGCCCACTCACTAGATTGGATTAAGATGTATTAAAGTAGATTAGGGTGGATTAAAGTGTAATGAAGGGTATTAGGTAGATTAAGGTGTATTAAAGTAGATTAAGGTGTATTAAGCTGGATTAACATGGATTAAGGTTGGTGCAAATTAGAGCAAGGTGAATTAATGTGGAGTTTTATATTAGGATGATAACTTAGACAAGTCCTCATGCTTTCGCATTCAAATCACGTAAGGATACCTAAGTTACAGTCAACTTTTTTTTTCGTGAGCACAGGACTGGAGGGTCTCCGACAGACTCACCACAATTTCTATTCGAAGGGACATGCGGCCCCATTCGTTGTCTACCGTAATTGCGCCACCGTCACTCACGCGCACAATCGAAGCCACGTGGTTGAGCTCAGCAACACCGGCCTAGCTAGCCGAGCAAGGTCACCTTCGTCGAGCATGCAAGCGTACACACGTTACGAATGAACGCCATCTTGAGACGTTAGACGACATGCGCGTGCGACTGGACGAGGCTGCGAAAATACTTGCTCTCTCACTGGCTTGTTGATAAACACAGCTCGGTGGAGCGAATCAAAGGAAGCGCGGGCTTGTTTGAGAAAAGATGGATGCGCGCGCGAGTGGAAAGGGAAAGAGCTTGCTCGGAAGGAAGCTTTTTTGCTACTGCCCCCATTTCGTACGACCTTCTCTGTGTGACATGTGTAGGCGAGCTGTGCTACGCGGGCGGAGCAGAACTGAGCACTTGAGCACGCTGCTCAACTTCCTGCACCCTCGAGAGCGCCATCTGCGTTCGTCTCCAAGGACGTCTTTCGCTTGTGTACGTAAGACGAGCTCTTCTGAAGCGATTCGCGCATACAGAATGCCAAGCGAAGGGGTTTTCGTGTAGTCACGGAAGCACTTGGCTGGAAAATGTGAAAATATGTTTGAGAGCGGCATTAGGAAACCGGACGGTGCGCACAGTGGACCGGCAGTTACGATCCAATTAGGGCACAAGCACTAGAAAACGGCGTCCTGAAGCAATTTATTTTACAAAGTACGCTACATTATTTGACTATGTCTATGTAATGCAAGAAGGTTACACGACCGCATGAATATATTTTACCCAATGCCACTTGTTGTATAAGAGAACACGTAGTATACAGCTATTACAAACACACGATCCCGTCCGTTACTAAATGCACGAAAGTAATTTATGCCAAATTGCATTTAATTTCTTGGTTATTACGTTGAAACTTAATTTCCTGGTCGTAATATTGAATACAATATCCGCCAATACAAGCTGTCCCAGTCAAAATCACAAACTTTCATTGCTGTAGACGTAAAGTATACGTGAGAAATTAGAGATCATATTAAGGGGTATTACGTGCCAAAACAACTACCTGATTATGAAGGGAAAGCACGGGGAATGCGGGAGATGGAAATTCAAGACGATGAGCAACAGGAGAACAAGGTGAGAGCAGGAGCCAACGTTTCGACAAGTGGACTTGTCTTCTTCAAGGCGGAAGAAGACGAGTCCACTTGTCGAAACGTTGGCTCCTGCTCTCACCTTGTTCTCCTGTTGCTCATCGACCTGATTATGAGGCACGCCATAGTTGCACACTCGTAAACTATTTTGTCAATCTGGGGTTCATTAACGTGCACCTAACTCTAAGCGCACGAGCGCTTTTGCATTTCGTACCCACTGAACTGCGGCCACCACGGCTGGAATCGAACGCACGACCTCGATCTCAGCAGCGCAGTGTCGTAGTCACCGAGCTAGCGCGGCGGGGAATGTCAGAGATTGCCAGTGTTAACAGTAGAAAGTAGAAACACCTGTAGCACAGCAGCTAGCTTCTCGTTCAAGATATGTAGTATTTATGTCTCCTCTTCATCTTCCTTCTAACTTTTATTGGTCCCTGTGCGAGTCGCTGATGCATCGAGTAAAAATGGCTGCGCAACGAAGCATGTTATAGTGCCTCCCTACTACATTGTTTCAAAATTTCGTCTCAAAACCAAACAGTGAGTGTAAGTGAACTATTGCGCGTCAGCGGATTGTGCGCTGTGGTGCGCTGTGGCTTCGTGGTATAGCCCGGCCCGTACGCCAACGAAGTGTTTCGAGAGAAATTACACCCATCTTTTCTAACGTTGAAAAAAAAAAAAAAAAGAAGAAGCCACGCCATGCCTCTCACATCGAGTCAGTTGTGCCTTTTGTCGCTTTACAACGCCTCCTCTACAGTGGCTGTTTAGTCTGGGAGAAGCATAGTTTCTTAATATATAGCTTAAATAATGTACCCCTATAGTGCACCTTTAATACGAACAAGTAGCAGCGCAACTTAAATGTAGGACGACGGGACGGCAGCCGACGCAGCGTGGCCATGGTGCCTATATTTCGTAGGGATGATGGTCACGTGCTTGTCTCCGTCTTCCTTTGGTCCAGGCTACTGCGCTTCACCGTAATCAAATAAACTACACTTCGTCCCTACATCGTCCTTACAGGCGAAGCGGCGAGTGACACGTGAAGCGGAGCGAGGACAGGAACGTAGAGCGGAACGCGGAGCGGAACGTGGCGCGGAGCGGTGAGCGGAGCGAGGAGCAGAGGGGTGGCTGCGCATCCAGCCCCTGGATAAACTCTGTTCCCCTAATATTGTCAAAACAAACTAAACAAGAAATAGGGAAACCCGTTCCTACTGGTGTGCAATAACGGGCTTAACGCCAATGAACAATAAAAGTAGGGTTTGAAATAATGCCCAAAGCGCATATTTTGGAGGTAAGAATCAATTGGAAAAACAATGAATGGGGGTGAATGGGATATAATGTAGCGCATGAGAAGTTATAAAAAGTAAGAGAACAGATGGACAGAGATCATCAGCCATGACGCTCAAAATCGCGCCACAAAACTGGATAATATGAGCGCGCACCGAAATCAGCAATCTCGCCTTTGCCCCCACAACGCTTACAAGTCAGCACGAGAAATGCGAGGGGCAAAGGAAAACTTAGAAAGAGACAAAAAAGAAAAGCTGGCAGATCCCATGCCCTGCAGGAATCGATGTTATGCGAAGCAGTGTGCGGGGAGCCTACCAACTTAACGAAACGACTATGAAAGCATCAAGACGTAGGCGGCTCTGTCATGACCTACATGACACGCATGTATGAATGTCATCAGTCTTCAAGAGTCCCTTTAGCTACACCTAAGAGACCTTAAGGCGAAAGCGTTAGTCATGCTCATGTCTATGAGTTCGACCATCAGCATTTAGCGTTTTCCGTCATTTAGTCCCACATCCGAACCCATTCCATTGGTTTTTGAGCGTTAATCTTTTTTCACTGAGTCATTCTCATTTTTGCTCAGTCATGGTCATGACTATGACTTCTGCCATCATCCTTTAGTGCATCTTTCACTTAGTACCCACGTCAGAACCCATGTAAGTGGCTTTTGAGTGTTAATCTTTTTTCGCTGAGTCATTGTCATTTTTGCTGAGTCACGCTCATGACTACGACTTCTACCAGCATCCTTTAGTGTTACCATCACTTAGTACCCACGTCCGACCCCATTTCAGTGGTTTTTTAGCGTTAATATTTTTTCGCTGGGTCATTGTCATGAGCTATATGACAGGCATGTCATGACATTTATTTCATGACCTATCACTTATGTTCGTCACACACTCCTGTCATACTATGCCAATTTTGGTACCTACCAAGTTAAAGAAACGACCATGAGAGCACCGAGACGTAGGCGGATGTTTCATGACCTACATGACACGCATGTCATGACATTCATGGCATGACATGTCATTTATGTTCGTCAGATACTCTTGTCATAGTATGCCAATGTTGGTACACACCAAGTTAACGAAACGACCATGAGAGCACAAAGACGTAGGCGGCAGATAGATAGATAGATAGATAGATAGATAGATAGATAGATAGATAGATAGATAGATAGATAGATAGATAGATAGATAGATAGATAGATAGATAGATAGATAGATAGATAGATACTGTCAAAGTAGCAAATGTTGGCCAAGAAATACCTCGCATTTAAAACAAAAATGGGGGTATAATGTAGAGCATGGTCCCTTCACATACCGCCGTGTTACAAATGAAACTTTAAGCGTTCTCGGTTGTCTACGTCGTAACCTTTGTCTAGCTCCTGCTTACCGCCGACTTCCCGCCCATCAGACATTAATCAGACCGAAACTTTAATACGCAGGGGCACGTACGTGTACGTCATGTGTCCGTCTTTAATGCTTCGGCACGTGGGCTTTCGCCATCGAGTCGTTTTGGGGATAACAAAAGAGACCCCTTGAGTTTTTAACGGTAGAGTTAAGGCACTCGAACCCACGATCTTTGGTGGTCGCAATCCTTCAGCATTCATCCACGCAGGGATAACCTAAGTGCCCCTTGATATTTAATTGAGGTATGTGAAGGGTACAATGTTAGGGTGCCAGCGTCCGCCTGTCGCCTGAGACTATGACACTGCGCTGCTGAGATCGATGTCGTGCGTTCGATCGCGGCCGTGGTGGCCGTATTTATATGGGCACGATATGAATTGGAAACGGGCCGAAAACGAAAGTGCGGGTTCTCTTCGCTGCTCGCGACGCGAGACACACGAGACGCGCGGCCCTGATGAAGGCGTATACCATGATCATGCGCAGTGATGAAGATGACGCTACAGATGGCTGCCCCTCCTGGGGTGATGTGCAAATGGAGTTAAATGGCAGAATGCGATGTTAGGCTAGTTGATCCTTGCGCAAGGCAAACTAAGTGGAAAGAAGAAGGGACAGAAAGAGCGCCAAATATCACTCTTTCCGTCCCTTCTTCTTTCGCTTAGTCGTCCTTGCGCCTGAACCACATATTTATATATAGTTAACTGAACGTATTTATACAAGGTGGAGAGAGTTAGGAAACAGTTTTCATGGGCAGTCAAGGTCATCGGTGGCCACTGTAAGAGCTCAAGCGGGCGGCTGTGAGTGTACCGCATCCGTGCACGAGGCCCTTTACAGCCAGCCCCGCGTGCGTTTTCCTGGATAAGCTCGAAGGTGCGTTGCGGGAAACAGAATGACCAGGGACAAGCCTAAACACTAGACGCGCATCCTGCGGGCAGCGTAAAGGGCGAGGACACACGAAGGACACGCCGATAACAGCGAGAAAGGTGCACGCGGCTCCCGAGTCAGCGTCAAATACGTTTCCCCAAGTAGACACGAGATAAGACACGCCACCTTCTGGCAACTCGAAGGGCAAGGACACGCAATGGGACACACGTTGGCAACGCCAAGTAAACACGAAGCAAACAAAATGGTCCGTACTGTTTTTACAAAGGCTAGCAATAATTAAGTGGCAACCACAAAGAAGGTATATTCGTGACGTATTAGCGGCGGGCAGTCGGACTGTCTATTTCGCGCCCCGAGATGCCCACGCCGAGTTCAGGTGCACGAAATGGGCCCGTCGCGGTGTTGCTGGAAAGCCAAAGCAGCGAGAGTATGAAAACGCATTTCAGCCGTGATTACATCGCCGGCATCGCGGAGCGTGAAACGAAGTCGACCGCCGCCTCGCCTATAATACGTCGGAGGAAATTCGTTCCACACGCTCGTAGCCCGCATTGTATGGGGCAGACGCTGGTCTGACGATGGGCGTCGACCAGACGTGAAAAATGAAACAACAACAACAAAAAATCAGACATCTCCATCTCTCACTCGAGGGAGTCCACCAAAGTGGCTGCTCCAACCCGTGACAGCTCACTCTTCGCGCTAAAAGGCAGGCCTCTTCTATACGACACGCCTGGGTCGCTCGCTCTTCAATCTTTTCGCCAATGATCGCGTCGAGCTGATTCTCACGCCTCTGGTCGAGGTCACGCTGTATACGCGGGCAGAAACAAACCCGTCTCGTGTCTAACACTGAAAGGGAACCCTTTGATGCCGCGCGAAGGCGTGAAAATTGCGAGCCGCAATACGGCTCTCCAGCGGGTTCCACGACGCATGGCTGGCTCACTTCGTCTCACACGAACTGTACGTACTACGTGCAATGAAAGCTGTGGGCCGCGTCAACCAAGCGGAAACGTACGAAACTTGAAGTAGGTGCCACACTGGGAAGAGCTTTGTAGTCACAGCCCGCTTCCACCAGTTGTATTAATACGTCCCTTCTCGTCTACTATGTGTGTCATGCCAATATTTGGGCGTCTTGTACGATGACGCTGCGCTTTTGAACTACGTGTCTCTGTGGCGTGTACTATATCATATGTGCATTTTCTTCATCTGTGCGCATTCTTAGCTCGCGGAACGCATGTACTAGAACTACATGCGGACCTCATCCACTGCCTCTAGTTAACTCCGCTCTAGATTTCCTGAACCTGCGAAGTTTCTTTTGATCTTGCAACATTTGTTATTATTATTCCGACTATTATCTTAAAAGGAGTGCCCATCAGCACTATAGGGTGACTAGACCTCTCCTATTTTCATCTCAATAACGAAAGAAAGTGAGATAACCAGAAGAAGTGTTCCTCCATTGTTAGCTCGTTGTGTAACGACGACTGAATTGAAGCTTCACAGAAGGGTCAGTGGTGCACATTGGGCGAGTCCTGCCTGCTCGTTTCTCCGGAAACTGCAGCAGACTCTCGCTATATTTATTAGGCTGACACGAGTCCCATATAGCCTTCGTCATACTGCACGTAATTGGGCAGACGGTTAACTAGTGAAGCCGAAGAGAACATCACGTTTAGAAAGGAAAACGCGCTAGCAGGAAACAACGCAGGGTGATATAAATTGAATCTGTATATGGGCTTCGGTGAGTGCGATGCATGACGTCAATTCGTCATCCGTAACCCATGACAGCTACCGCGTCGATGTCCCTCTATAAAGGCGTAGCGTGCAGAAAAGTGGTCGCTTACACACGTGTGTTTTATCCCGATCGTTTCTCGAACGTAGCCTCATCAGTGGGCTCGCGGAAAATGGTGCAGCGGTTCTCACCTTCCAGGATCGAACGAAGTCTTGACATTGCTTGGCACGGCACTCACCTTATAAGCTTGAAAAAGGGGGCCACCGGCGAATACACAACGACGCGCGTACACAAGAAAAAAGGCGTTAGGCACGGACGGACGCTCGTTCGTCGTGTCTAACGCTTTTTAAAGCGAAGCTTTCTATGTCGCACTGATTCGTCCGTGAGCGCCGAAAACGCACTGCAGGAAAAGCCAACTTACACAATGGAACTATCTGCGCATCTGCGCACACAATCGTCGAACACTACAGTTTACATTCAGCAGTTGTACCGATAAGAACAACGGGAACTGCAACGTCACGCTACCCAGACGAACTGTATATATCTGCATTGCATTACGCGCGTCACGCAATGCATTCCCGGCCGTCACCATGGGTAGGCCGCGGCTGCAGCGCACGGCAAAAGAGGCTGCCGTACGCGAACGTGAGCGCGAGCGCGATCGTGCCCGTAAGACCGATCCCGTGTATCGGCAACGTTATACAGTCCGTGAAAGTGTGAGTGTGTGCGTGTAATCAACTGCTACATGATCTAAAATAAAGGCTATGCAACTTAACGAATCGTGTCTTCATTCAACTACAGCGTTCAAGAAATATAATCCTAAACAAGACAATCAAATCACATATGCATCGCATCAGGTCGTTCAGCATTTTTGGGGTTCGTTGCGTGCTCGTTGGCTGCTGGATGTTCTTCGAGTAAGCTTTACGAAGGTCAAAGCGCTGAAAACGAGCAATGCGCATGCACAAACGGCTCGATAGCATTGAAAAAATAACGGCTTCAGTGTTATCTCTACTCAATCATTCAATCGCTACTGGTAACCTGAACGGATAGTGATATAATCATTAAGGTTTAGTATCTCACTTGTTCGATGAACAACACGTCACTGGTCTTGTGTCATGCGCGGTGACCGAATGGCCGAAAGAAGAGTACCGCTGTCTCGTCGGTGATGTAATGAGTCTAATGACTTCCGCTCTACTAAGGCGAATGAGGTTGCCCACGTACCCTTCATGTAGGTCTTTTACAAAAAATTAAGAGCACTTAAAAGCATCCTTTAAGAGGATGAAGTATCCACAAAAACGGCATCAAGCGTGTTTTTTTTTTTGTGTGTGTGTGTGGATTACTTCTTCAATATCACAGCAAGATGCGAAAGCACTAATAATTCTTAGTTTGATCTAGCTAGCATAAGTTATTATGTATTGTATTGGAACAGCTAATGTGTGTAATTGTACACTGAAATGTGCATGCTGTGTAATTGTTTTTGTAACTGCTCATACGTAATGGAATTCTATGATTGTTTCTATGTTTGGTAACATGTTTGTATAACTGAAACGTATATACAAATCGTCGTGCCACTAATGCTGTACGGGTGGCTAGAGCTTAGTCATGCTGTGCAGATGCAGCTTTTTATTTCTGGCCCCCTATTTTCACAGTAACAATGTATTGACTACGGCGAAAATGAAATTTGTGATTGATTGATTGATTGATTGATTGATTGATTGAGTGAGTGAGTGAGTGAGTGAGTGAGTGAGTGAGTGAGTGAGTGAGTGAGTGAGTGAGTGAGTGAGTGATGAAATAAAAAAGAGCGCTACGAAAGTCACAATCGACGCAGACAACACGTAACAAGCTCCTGTGTAATCTGCCCATTTTCTTTAATGTTAACTTTATTTTCAGCCCTGGGCCTCGTCTGTTGCGACCAGCCCAGTTCCACGGCTTAGTTGAGCGAAAAGTATTGACCGCGCAGGCACAGATATAAAATTTCACAAATATAAAATTTGCAACATATTTAACACAAATGAAAAAAAATTCCACAGTCACTAGTAGCATCCGTCGTTTACATCCAATGAACTGCACGACAAAAGGGGGGAAAGCGGAAAGAACAACACCAGATTTCTGGTGTTATAACACGTATAACTCTGATAACACTTATAACACTTTCACACCCTCGCGGCATCACAGGGTTTCCTTTCGCTGGGAGACATGACACAGCGTTTGACCGTGTTGAATGCCAAAACACAACAGAAAACCACCAATTGTAAATATGATGGAACGAGAGACTTTGAAAGACGTACACTCTAAGGTATGCATCATCATCATATTCTTTTTTCTTCTTCGGCTTGTTTCATGTTCAGTACAGAACGAAGGCCTTTCCAATCGATCTCCAGTCACCCCCTGTCTTGCGTCGCCTGACCCCACTCCATATGCCTGAAAATATCCGAATTGATGCACACCTCCTAATTATTTGCCGACCTCGACTGCACTTCCCTTCCCTTGGTAACCACTCTGTAACTCCTGCTGACCGCCAGTTACCTGCCCTACGCATTACATATGGGCTTATACCAACCCCAACTCAATTTCTCTCTCTGAGCTCAATCTCACCTTAGAAGAGAGGCAGCTTGGTAAAGTTGGCATTCCATTGTCTGATAAGTTTAAAAGCGCAAACGCTTTGAAACTTATTAGTCAATCACACCGGCGACTGACAGAGGTCGCGTGACCGACTGCGGCCAATGCACGACTAATGGCGACCGATGTTCCCCACCGGTAAGCCCGACCTGCCCGTCGCAACACCGAAATATTTTGCGATTGACTCACGTTTGCTCGTGCCGCTAATCGCCCCGCAAAATAAGCGTCAGCGTAATAAAGACGTCCTGTTCCTGCGCACTTGATTGGTTTTAGAAACTTTGGCGACTGCACTCGCGCGACTGAAATATCGAGCAGTGAGCTATATACTGACCCAGAATAGTCGCTTTTAGACCAAAAGCGAACATTTGTGACTATTTGCGACCGCTCGCTTTGCGACCAACTTGATCGTGCGGCAGGGGTCATGTGGTCAGCAGTGATCATGTGATCATGAGGCCGGCAGAAAACTAGGTCGGGTGATGAAGTTAGGAAATTTGCAGGCGCAAGTTGGAATCAGCTAGCGCAAGACAGGGGTAATTGGAGATAGCAGGGAGAGGCCTTCGTCCTGCAGTGGACATAAATACAGGCTGCTGATGATGATCGTGGGGCCTCTGCGAGTCGTCGGTGTGGATGAGCCCTGCATCTCGACTAGTGAAGGCCCAGATTGTGAACACGACCCCCGTATGCGAGCTCGAAACGTCCTGCTTTCTTTTCTTTGTTACGATTTTGGACGGTGTCCGTTTTACCTTCGACTATGAGCAATCCCGGCCAGACGAGTTTTTTCGTCGAACTCTTTGATTTCGACTATTAAACATCCGCTATACTCCTGCGTGTATCCTTTCATCCAGACCACTACTGTCTTCAATCTCTCTTGACGTTACGCCCGTCATTTTTCGCTGTGATGAGCATCGAACTGTAAATGCCTTCAAACTCTTAACCACAAGAGCGCGTCGTTATCCAACGCGGACGTAGCCAGCAGGGCCGTTCGTGCGTTATAGCGCGTCGCACTCACGACATTCAATTTCGCGGCAGGGGTCTACTCCTCTCTCGTTCGCTCCATCTCTCGCTCGTTCGCTCGCGTGACCGTTAGGATCGTTTCCAAGTGTGTAATCATAGTGAACCACTTACCCGACCATCACGCAATTCTGCGGTCACTCGGTCAGAGTCTACACACAGGGCCTCGGGCCACGGAGGAAGAGGCGGTGGCAAGAGAACGTTTAAATAGGTTCGGTGGAAAAAAAGATTACGCCGAAGGATTTTGATTTTTATATTTTGCGCCATGTCCGTTGGATCGTGATCGACGTCGTATAATCAGCCGGCCAATTGCGAAGTCGTCGCACGCGTAGTAAGCAAGCGTTCAAGGGTGGCTGCAGTACACTGCACGTGCCGAGAACCAGGCGTTGAACGTGGATTGAGCGATGATCGTGAATGGTATACATCTATATAAGCAGAGAGTGAAGTGTGTGTATGTGTGTGTGTGTGTGTGTGAGAGAGAGAGAGAGAGAGAGAGAGAGAGAGAAGGGTTTAATAAGGCTGGACGATGGGCGTGCAGCTTGAAGGCTCTCTAGATGCATGCACGAACGTGAGCAGGATTGGAAACGGTCGAGGCTGTGAAGCACGATAGACGGAAGTGCATACGCGAAGCGGCAAGCTATAGCGGGCGTTTGAAGAGCTATTTGCGAGCAATTCGCAAGGTCTCGTGTAGAGGCGGTCATTCAGGAGGATAGGAAATTGATATTGATTATCCGCATAATCTCGTTCATGAAGTCCTACCTTATATACTCTCTACACGCTGTGGAGGATGGTATAATTCGGCAGATATCTTCATAGCTCCGTATATGATACAGAGATCTTCATCGTTCTTCGGAACCCCGTGTTGCGCTAACATTTCTGGACGTGGCAATTTATTCGTGGTATATTATTACCTGGTGTGGCTCGTACTTTTCCCGCCTTTGGTTCACTCATCCGAAGCGAGGAAACTGTCCCGTGGTACGAACGCTGAATAGCGTTCCCGCAATTCAGCGTATATACTCCGATTCCGTCTTCACAGAGAAATAAGAAATGGCGTTCGTGAAAAAAAAATCTTTGAATAAGCAGATACCATCGAAATAAAACCTGGCCTTTACGACTACTTACACATTTGCGATCTTGATTGCACATTTAGCGCAGTAGATAGAAGAAATGGTTCGGAGCACGATCTTATCGAAACACTGTAAAATAAATTTACCCCTTAAAAGTTAAGAAGCGTGCAAAATGTGTCTATAGCTCACCCTTACACACTTTTGGGTGTAAAAGTGTGAGTTTTAAACAGATTTACACCTTTGTCCATCTTTAGGGGTGTAACTTATTTTACAGTGCAGGGCGTCCTTAGACAACCTGAAGAAGTACGCGTTGTAAGGTAACTATAAATGAGAGATATGAAAAAAAAAAGAAAACTGCCAAATCTTAGCATCGCTAACTCTATAAATTTTACCCGCCGTGGTTGCTCAGTGGCTATGGTGTTAGGATGCTGGAGCACGAGGTTGCGAGATCGAATCCCGGCCGCGGCGGCCGCATTTCGATGGAAGCGAAATGCAAAAAAGCCCGTGTGCTTGCGTTGTAGGGCACGTTAAACAACCCCAGGTGTTCAAAATTAATCCGGAGCCCTCCACTACGGCCTGCCTCATAATTATAACTGGTTTTAGCACGTAAAAACCCCAGAATGATGGAAGATGTGTGTAAAGCGACGACATGTGTACTCCAGCGAAGAAATGTTAAAGCATGATTAACTTGGGCGATCATGAAGTCAGTACTTCTCACAAGTTCTACGTAGCATGCTACGAAGAAAGTACTGAGGAAAGTGGGCCTGTCCTGGATATAGCGCAGTCTAACACGGCGCCTCAGAGGGCGAGCTGTGATAAGAACAGAAGACGAGAAAGTGGCACGGAGCTAGCGCACGCGCCGAGCGTTTCAAAGAGCCGACTGGCTTTGGAACAAGAGAATTACGCGTGCGATTGTGGCGAGTGGTTAGAGCAACGGGCTGCTGTGCTTGACGGCAGAGGTTCGATTCCACCGCCGGTCAGACGTTATATTATTTCTTGAAATAAAGCGAGGCGAAACAGGAACATACGTACCAACCTACCTAGCGCCAAGTGTCAATAATGAGGCGATGAATGCGTCGCATTAAAAAGTCTTAGAGAACAATGACAATCGTATAAACAATTTATTGCCAGAAATACGGGGTGCGACGCGTTCAGTTATTCGAAACTGTTCGAAATAAACTAATTTCAAAGCGAGCTGAGCTTGCTGGTAGGCCTGGTAGATGGTAACTGCAGAGGAAGAAGTGCTGGATGCAGGGCGGCAGCATGCTTCGGCGCTTTTACCTGCCGTGTCCATGGATGGACGTTCCCGGGGAGCAACGGCGAGACTCCTGGCCCACCGTCTTCGAATGCCGCGACCGCTCTAGGAAAAGGCGTGCTATGGCCGGCGCCTCATTTCCCGTCCACCCCTCCTCACCGTGCCACTGGTGGTTCCTGCCTTCGACAAATACCGGCGTGTGGATCCACCGGTGGGCACACACTTGGGGGGACGAGCACCGAGCGTTGTCTGGCAACCCCGCGCTGGTCGACGGAGCGCTGACCTGGTGCTGTGGCGGCGCGGCGTCCGAGGCCTTCTTCGCCCGGCGCGGCAGCAGCTTCGGGTGTCGCGACGCGGGAACCGAAGGCCTCGCCCTGCTTGCTGTAGGCTGGCCGGCGTCCGTATAGTTGAGGCGCTTACCCGAGTCGCCTTGGCAGCGGGATGCATTCGCCAAGGACCGGCGCTGTTGTAGGCAGCGGTCGCCTGCAGCTCCTTCCTCCAGTTGGTCTTCGGTAGAGACGCCTCGCGCTTGGTCGGTGTCTCGGCATCACCTTTCGCCGGGGACGCTCGCGTCGGGTAGGCGGGTGGCGCGGCTGCGGCTGGACGCGGCCGTCGCTTCCAACGAGAGCGAAGGGCGCCGACAGCGGGGAGACGAGGTTGCCGCGACGTCTGGAACGACAGCCTCGCAGTCCCCCACGGGCGAGCAATGCGTGCGGTCCGGAGAAAGCCAGGCTTTTTGTGGACTTGCTCCATCGCCGAGAGTCGAGCGCCGGACGGCAGGGAGGGTTTCGTAGCCAGAGCGAAATGCCGGGGATGAGAGCCGAACCCGCACATCTGATCGTTAGTAATACGTGGCACCAACTGAGCGGGTCGGCGCCCGTTGATGACGATGATGATATATCTGACAATGGCATAAACCCCCTATGGGGTGTGGCGAAGGAAAAAAGAAGTGCCGAAGCGGACCGCGCGTGGACACGTGCGACAAAGAAGAGAACGGCGAGGCAAAGACGACGACAACGAAGCGTCAACGCGGACGATCGCGATTGGGCCACGCGTGCGCGTACGTGGCCCAATGAGGGACGCGAAGACGAAGACGACGAAGTGCGGTAACGTGTGCCACCGTGATTGGGCCACGTGTGCGCGCGAGTGGTCGCGTCTAATAAAGGAGGGCTAAACAAATGTTGTCTAAAACATGGCGGCCATGACGAATTTCGCGTGCAGCCCGCAGAAGCATAGCCTTCGAGATCAGCTTCTGTTACCTTGAGGCAATCGCCTCTGATTAACAATGACAAATAGACCACTTTTACCGCGAAATGATACTGCCTAAGCTCTAGAATTGACGCAATAACGAGAGATTATTGACGACGCCACCCTGAAGTTCCCGCACCAGCTATAGCAGCGACGTCGTCAAAGGGTGTTGAGAAGAACACGGTGTTTATGGCGTATTTAGGACACCCAAATTGCTTCCGGTTTTGCAGGCAGCAAATGATTTCGCCTTAAAAATTCATTTCCGTTCTTCCGCTGCCCAATAGCCGTCGCAGGGGTGTCGATTTGGACAGCAACGTACTGTTTTGGCAGCGTCGACTCGGCTCTTCTTTATTGACTATAGGGAAACAGTGAGTACGTCGCATTCCAAGTGATCCGCAGACTTAAGGCTAAGAAGCTTCCGAGAACTTGTCCAGCGCCCGAAAAGGGCCGAAACGCAGGAAAGTACGTATAAGGCACGGCGTCTCAGGTTCTGCCGAGAAATTGAACAACGAAATCCCCTTAAGTGGTCGGCCTTTATCCGCTGAATGAATAAAAATCTAGGTTGAGTGAATAATCTGGCAGTTTAAACAATGATGTATACTGTCGAAATTAAGAAAGGAAGGCAGAAACAAAGCGGAAGAACGCAGATGCGAGGTATACAAGAATGAAATGTCTAAACTGTGTCGCCTTTCGACATCGCGTACTCTTTTTCAGTCTTGAAAATGTGTCTCCTTCTAGGACTAATGGACGATCACCCGTAGTGCGCATGAGCCACATGTGTAGTGGACAACAATATCTCGGTATGGCTCAATATCCTATAATTGAAAGACTATAGCAACTAAATTACCTATGTTTTGAAATTCTGACTCAAAATGGAGAACTTCAGCAAAAAGAAGTGCAGATCCTACGCACTGTAGGAATCGACGTCATGCCAGGAATTTTGCAGGTATACCTGACCATCCAGCATTGTTTGGCGTACCGCAAAGCGATACCAGGTGGACCAAGGTGTTTGTGTAAATTGAGTAGTGTGTGTGTGGGTCGCGATACGCCGGGGTGGCTTAGCGACTGTTGTGTTTCGCTGATAAGTACGAGGTCGCGGGATCAAATCCCGGTCGCGGCGGCCGCATTTCGATGGGGGCCAAATGCGAAAACGCCCGTGTCCCCCGCATTGGGGGCACGTGAAACATCGCCTGGATGTGAATATTAATCCGGACCACCCACTACGGCGTGCCTCGCAATCAAATTGTGGTTCATCATCATCATCATAATCAGCCAATATTTTTATGTCCACTGCAGGACGAAGGCCTCTCCCTGCGATCTCCAATTACCCCTGTCTTGCGCTAGCGTATTACAACTTGCGCCTGCAAATTTCCTAACTTCATCATCCCATCTGGTTTTCTGCCGACCTCGACTGCGCTTTCCTTCTCTTGCTATCCATTCTGTAACCCTAATGGCCCACCGGTTATCCATCCTACGCATTACATGGCGTGCCCAGCTCCATTTCTTCCGCTTAATGTCAACTAGAATATCGGCTATCCCCGTTTGTTCTCTGATCCACACCGATCTCTTCCTGTCTCTTAACGTTAGGCCTAACATTTTCCGTTCCATCGCTCTTTGTGCAGTCCTTAACTTGTTCTCGAAGTTCTTTGTTAACCTCCAAGTTTCTGCCCCATATGTTAGCACCGGTAGAATGCAATGATTGTACACTTTTCTTTTTCAACGACAGTGGTCAGCTCCCAGTCAGGATTTGGCAATGCCTGCCGTATGCACTCCAACCCAATTTTATTATTGCGATAGCAATTATATGGACACTCAAAAGCAGATTTCTGCCGTCGGCGTCGCCGTCGCCGTCGCCGTCGCCGTGAGGTTCCGTATGACGTCATTTGGAGAAGAAATCGTCGCCGCGCGCCGAACGCTGTATGTGCGAGTGAAAGGGCGCGAGGGGCGCGTCTTTCACGGGGAGTGAACGCACGGCGGAGAACAAACGCGCGTTCTGCGCCGTGCTCGCTTAAGGGCTGCAGAAGTAGGCGTCTCTGTTCTCCTTCACAATCACCATGTATGTAGAGCAAACGCGCCTTCTTCCGACGAGCGAGAGGCCGTGGGGGAGGGGGAGGGAAGGGAGGCGACGTTTAGCTGCGGCACCAAGTGCCTATTTATATCAGAGGCTCCGGCAACAGTCACCAACGCCGCACGCATTTTGAGCGAACGCGGGCAAAACGCCGATGGCGTCGACAACAGTTCTGCGTGTTGCCGATGCTGCTGCATGTCCAAGTTTATACAGCTGATAAAGCTAATATCATTACTCCGTGTAGCTCTCTACAAGTTTGCTATCGCAATTGATGCTTCGCCTTTCAGGTGAAACTGCGACAACTTTTTCTTCTATAAATTTGGGTTGGAGTGCGTGGTTGTCGCACGTGAAATTCAAAACTTCAAATCAATTGGAGTGTGGGTTGTGGGCGTACGTGCTTGTGACGACAGCAACGCAACTAAAACCAGATTGAAGACGGTCGTGCGGCCGCGATTCATATGCGGGCCGTTCGACGCGAGCTCGCAAGCCAATTTTTGGTTTTAGAGCTCTACTACTCCATGTACAAACCCAGAAAACGCCTGCTTCCGTAAATCTGATCGAGCTCAGACAAGGTCAAACTGGGACTCAGATTGCCACTATATACCGGCGGCTGGTGCGTACGCCGCGTGGGCGCCCATATCTTGAAAACGGTCTGCCATGTGGACAAAGTGCGCGGTCGCGCGGGCCTCATCTTCAAAGCGATCTGCGATTGGTACAAAGTGCGCGGAGCGCTGGTAGCTTCGTATGCGCTGTGCTTTCGACGCTTAGTTCGCGTTGAATCAAGACGCAGCATGAAGTCGCTTGGTGTGGCTGCCGCCCCGAGCAGCGTTTGTGTCTTTTCCCAAAGGAAGCAAAACCGTGCTATCGCACGACTAACTTGGCTTAAAAGCGTTCAACCACGGCATATATATATATATATATATATATATATATATATATATATATACTATAGGTAGTGGCTAAGCGCAAACGAGCGAAACCCACATTGTGACGTGATCAGCGAGCACGTCTTATGCAATCGTACCTACACAGGGTGTCCCAGGTATCAGGCAGCACGATTTAAAAAATAAAGGGAAGGCGTTACACGAAGCAAACCTAGTGCGTATTGCTTCCAGTACAGTGGAGTAGCCGCCAATATTTTTACGTTACTGAGACTTAATTATTATTTGTATTTCATTATTTAACTCGAGAAGTACTGTAAATGAGAAAGTGTCAAAGAAATCAAAGTGTCAATGAGAAAGTTGTAGAGCAACATGAAAAACTCCCGATACAGCTTTTTGTTGCTCAATACGTGCTACATAAAAGTGTTTTTCCGAGCATTACAGAAGCCCGCGAATACACGCAGAATGCCTCGAGCGGCTAGTCGTGCGGCTATTCTGCGTGTATTCGCGCGCGCTTCTTTCACACTCGGAAAAACACATTTATGTAGCACGTATTGAGCAACAGAAAGCTGTATCGGTAGTTTTTCATGTTGCTCTACAACTTTCTCATTGACACTTTCATAATTAGGACAGTACTTCTCAAGTTAAATAATTTATTACAAATAATTAATTAAATCTCAGTAACGAAAAAATTACTGGCGGCTACTCCGACTGGAAACAATACGCACTAGGTTGGGTTCGCGTAACGCCGTTCCTCTTCTTTTAAATCGCGCTGCCTGATAGCTGGGACACCATGTATATTGTTATGCCATGTGGTGTATATGTACAGCGACGATGACATGTGTACCCCAGCGACGAAATGTTAAAGCATGATTATTGCCTTGGGCGATCATGAAGTTAGTAGAACGTCACACAATTTCTACGTAGCATGTTACGAGGTAATTAGCAATTTTACAGACACTCCAAGCGAATTTTCGCCGTCGTTGTCGGTGTTGCCGTGAGGCTCCACATATATTTAGGTATATGAATGCTATATGCCACGGCATGCTATATGGCATGCTGCATTTGCGAGTTATATTACCACACTATAGTCTGTCACTATACCAGACCTTACATGCTTGGCAATATTATATTCCTCCGAATTTTCAGAATGGCAGTCCGCAAACACACGTCACGAAAGATAACGTTGATAGCGAATGTCTTTAATCTGAAGGCTCCCCAGACTATTGAATATTGAAAGTGCGAAACAATATGAGAACTCAAACCTGAAAGTAACTAAATTGTATTGGTGCTGCAGGTTGCACTATCTCCACAAGCGGGCCACGAAATAAGTTTTAGTCTGCACAATCTGCGGGATCGGCCCATGAAAGAGGTTTGAAACATACCCGACACGGAAAAGTCGTGGTAAGTGAGCGAATCTGTTTAATAAATAAGCATAAATGAAATTTCCCGACGTCAGGATTAGAACAGAGGACCTTTTAAGCATTAGAGCTCGATCCTCTGTACGTTAAGTCACAGGCCCATGCATCAGTAAACCCAAAAAAGACCATCCTTAAATATTTCCTGTGAGCAAGCCGGCACGTTGAGACGCTAGGCGCGTTTTATGAACACGCGATTTTTGGCCGTAATCAATAATTACACATAAAAATACTGATCCCATTAATTTTGATATATTTTCTGAAGAACGTCATTCACATTACCGTTTCACATTTGCGTTTGCTGCAGAATTTGAACGCCAAATGGCGAAAGATGTTTAGGCGTGTTCCTCCTAAACTAGTTCAGAGTGTCCAAGAAGACCCTGACGGATTACCACAAAAGACCCTGTAAATATAAACCAATAAATGTTTTTTGATGACGACGATGATGATGATGAGGATGACGTGTTCGAATCGCTCAGGCTCGTGCACTGAAGAAGCTGTATATTCTAAGAACAACTTGGCTTGCTGGAACGAATTCTAAAACAGTCTAAGTCGACTATATGCAGACCATGCAGATCCTGTATTCCGTGGTATCCTGGTGCGTGGTTTCTGCAGCGAAGCACCGCGTCCCTTACATCGCGTAAAAATAGACCCGCGTGTTGTCAGAACGCCGGCCGAGAAGCTCGAGCAAAACGCAAATCGCAATGAAGCAAGGCGCGCCGACATACGGTGCAAAACACCCCTTAATTTGTTCTGATGCAAAAACATTGACGCGCTGCAGCTCAACGCAGGTGAGGCCCAGACGGTGGCCGTGGAAACAGGAGGCTATTGGGTCTGCTTCGGTCGAAGGTTCATCCTTGTCGCTGCCACCAGTTATTATATCTGGTAGGCGTTGGTTGCGGGAGTTGGGGGACATTGAGGCGGACTTGGGAGAAACAGGAGGGATTTATTTACATTATGTACAGTGATTAAAATACAAAGTAATGAACAATCAAACAGTGATCGACGGCCGGCAGCATATCGGACGCTGCGGCCCGTGGCAAGAAGAGCTCTCTCTCCTCGATTTGTCGCTCTTTTAACCCCTTCGGTCTCTCGGGGTCTCTCGGGGTCCCGTCATTTTTGGCCAATCGTCGAGCCAGCTCAAGTGTCGTCATTTTGCTCCCCTGGTATTGGCCCGTGCAAGTGCCGTCATATTCGGCCAATGGGGACGCTCCGAGGGCTTCATTGTCCGATGGCTTATTTACCTCCGGCTTTGCCTCCTCGCCTGGAAGCGCTCGGCTGAAGTAGACGGGATGTTCTTGGAACGGCCCTCCAGAGCTGCAAAACCGCTTCGCACTCGACCAAGGCTTCCTTCCTGGAACCGTGCCAGCCTCCCGTTCCACTTTTGGGAAGAGTCAAGCAGGGGGAGAGACAATAGCTCGACGTGTGGTGCGTGAGGTAGGAGTCACCAACCTGTCTGACGGGTCCGGTAACGTGGTTGATGCGCTCCGGCGCACCATATTTGGAACGCGACTGCCATTGAGGTGGTGGGGAAACTTGATTGATTCCGGGAAAGGGTCCGTATCTAACAAGGCCAAGGCTAAGCGACAACGTCGACAAAACCCGGCAGTTCAAAAGTGCGAAGTCGACCCACTCATCCTGCTAGCCGTTAGCATACTGCAGTTACGGGAACGCGAGGTCAACACAAGGTGACAGCGCAGACAAGACCCTGCAGGTCTAACCGATGATGCTCGCGGTCATCGAGCTTTCTGTGTTCATGTGTCTACACATGTCACACCACTCGAATTTAACTTAGTCAGCATACGTTTACTTCCCTCATACTGCCACTACACAGCTACGAGCCTTACACTTCGCGTAATATTATAACATATTCCTATCGCATACATTGCTTCGTCCTTATGGCAAACCTGATTTTTATTAAAGCGAGGCGAAACAGGAAGCTATACGTACCTACCTGCCGCTAAGTTCCATGAATGAGGTCATGAATGCTTCGCGTTGAAAAATCTTAGAGCTCAATGACAATCAAAGAAACGATTTATTTCCAGAAAAACTGGGTGCGTCGCGTTCAGCTATTGGAGGTTGTTAGAAATAAAATAATACGAAAGCAAGCAGAGCTTCCTGGTAGGCCTGGTAGAGGTTAACTGCGGAGGAAGAAGTGCTGGATGAAGGGTGGCGGCATGCTACGGTCCTTGTACCCGCTGTGGCCATGGCTGAACGTCCTCGGGGAGCACCGGTGGGACGCCTAGCCCATCGTCTTCGAATGCCGCGACCGGTCTAGGAAGAGGCGCGCTATTGCCGGCGCCTCCTTTCCCGTCCACCCCTCCGCACCGTGCCACTGGTGGTTCCTGCCGAGTGTCACTTCGACTAATACCGGCGTGTGGATCCACCGGTGGGCACACACTTGGGGGGGGGGGGGGGGGGGGACGAGCAACGAGCGATGTCTGGCAACCCCGCGCTGGTCGACGGAGCGCTGACCTGGTGCTGTGGCGGCGCGGCGTCCGAGGCCTTCTTCGCCCGGCGCGGTGTCCGACCGGCGTCGGCAGCTTCGGATGTCGCGACGCCGAAAGCGAAGTCGTCGCCCTGGTTGCTGTAGGCTGGTCGGCGTCCTTAATCGAGGCGCTTACCCGAGTCGCCTTGGCAGCGGGATGCATTCGCCAAGGACCGGCGCTGGTGTGCTTTGTTGCGGTCGCCTGCAGCCCCTTCGTCCAGCTGGTCTTGGGCAGAGACGCCTCGCGCTTGGTCGGTGTCTCAGCATTGCCTTCAGCCGTGGACGCTCGCGTCGAGTAGGCGGGTGGCGCGGCTGCGGGCGGACGCGGCCGTCGCTTCAACCGAGAGCGAAGGGCGCCGACTGCGGAAAGAGAAGGCTGCCGGGACGTCTGGAAGGACAGCCTCGCAGTCCCCCACGGGCGAGCAATGGGCGCGGTCCGGAGAAAGCCAGGCTTTTTGTGGACTTGCTTCATCGCCAAGTGTCGAGGGCCAGAGGACAGGGAGGGTTGCGGAGCCAGAGCGAAATAGGGGAGATGAGAGTCGGACCCACACATCTGAGTCGTTAGTAATACGTGGCACCAACTGAGCGGGTCGGCGCCCGTTGATGTCGATGATGATATCTCTGACAATGGCACAAGCCCACTATGGGGTGTGGCGAATAAAAAAAGAAGTGCCGAAACGACCACGCGTGGACACGTGCGAGAAAGAAGAGAACGGCGACGCAAAGACGACAACGAAGCGTCAACGCGTACGATCGCGATTGGGCCACGCGTGCGCGTACGTGACCCAATCGAGGGACGCGAAGACGAAGACGACGAAGTACGGCAACATGTGCCATCGTGATTAGGCCACGTGTGCGCACGAGTGGTCTCGTCTAATAAAGGAGGGCTAAACAAATGTTGTCTAAAACATGGCGGGCATGACGTATATCGCATGCAGCCCGCAAAAGCATAGCCTTCGAGATCTGTTTCGGTTACCTAGAGGCAATCGCCTCTGAGTAACAATGACAAATAGACAACTTTTACCGTGAAACGAGACTGCCTAAGCTCTAGAATTGACGCAATAACGAGAGGTTATTGAAAACGCCACCCTGAAGTTCCCGCACCAGCTAGCAGCGACGTCGTCAATGGGTGTTGTCAAGAACACGGCGTTTATGACGTATTCGGGATTTACGAATTGCTTCTGGTGTTGCTGGCAGCAAATGATTTCGCCTTCGAGATTCGTTTCCGCTCTTCCGCTGCCCAGAGAGAGCCGTTGTAGGGGTGTAGATTTAGACAGTACCCATTTTGGCAGCGTCTACTCGGCTCTTCTTTATTGGCTATCGGGAAACAGTGAGTACGTCGCATTCAAAGTGATCCGCAGACTCAAGGCTAAGCAGCTTCCGAGAACTTGTCCAGCGCCCGAAAACTGTCGAAACGCAGGAAAGTACGTATAAGGCGCGGTGTCTTATTGTGGTGCTGCCTCTGAGGTTTCGCCGACAACTTGAGCAACGAAATCTCCACAAGTATTCTACCTTTATGCACTGAATGAATAAAAATCTAGGTTGAGTGAATAATCTGGCAGTTTAAACAATGCCATATATTGTCAAAATTAAAAAAGGAAGGCAGAAACAGAAAACGGTAGAATGGAGATGCGTGGTACGCAAATGAAATGGGCAAACTTTTTTGCCTTTCCGCATCGCTTACTCTTTACCAGTCCTGAAAATTTATCTCATTTTATGACGATCACCCGTAATGCGTATGAGCCAGATATGTATTAGACAATATTAACTTGGTATGGCTCAATGTCCTCTTGTGCAACTAGTACTTTTTTTAAATGCGAATGCATTTCTTAGTCGGGGCATGTCAAGCGTCTGTCGGTGTCCGCGCGCCGGCGGGTGTTATCTCTCTGCTCTCACTCCCTCTCCCATAGTCCGACAAGTCCGACAAGTGTCCGACTGGTAGTCCGACAAGTGTCCGACTACCATTCACTGAAGTTGCATTGATCTCGCCTTTACCCGAAACTGTGACGTGCGCATGCTTCTCAAAGACCCTTTGACTGTACACTTTAGCGACCACAAGGCTGTGATTATGGCCGTCAGGTACAATGACAACACAAACAGGTGCTGATGAATGTGTAAATAAATGGTTACGGTACAAATCCTCGTCTCGTCATTAATTTACGCCATTAAAATTACTACGCCGTGTACTCTCGGCGCAAGAAATGCATTCGCATTTCCTCACGATTCCCTTCGGGGAGGTGGGGGCAATTTTTTGCGATGGGCCTGATTGAAAGACTAACTAAATTACCTAACCTTTGAAATTATGAATCAGAATCGAGACCTTGAATAAAAGAAAAGTGTGCCGGTCCACGCGACGTGGGAATCGACGTCATGCGAAGAGTTTTGCAGGTACCTGGCCATCTAGCATTGTTGGGGATATCACAAAGCGATACCAGGTGGACCAACGTGCTTGTGTAAATTGAAAAGGTGTGTGTGTGTGCGTGTGCGTGTGTGTGTGTGTGTGTGTGTGTGTGTGTGTGTGTGTGCGTGTGCGTGTGCGTGTGTGTGTGTGTGTGTGTGTGTTGACGACAGGAGCACAACGACGACCACATTGAAGACAATCGTACGTCCGCAATTGCGTGATTCCTACGCCGGCGGTTCAACGCGAGCTTACATGCCAATTGTTGGTTTGTACATGGGTGTAGACGAAGAGCGTAAACGAGAGATACACAGATTGGGACGCCCTCAGCGACTACGTGCTACGCAATCGCACGTATCTATTGCTGTGCCATGTGGTGCATGTGAAGCGACGATGACATGTGTACTCCAGCGAAGAAATGTTAAAGCATGATTAAATTGCAGGATCATGAAGTCAGTAACAACGTTGCGCAATTTCTACGTAGCGTGTTTACGAGGAAAGTACCGAGGAATGTGGGTCCGGAGATAGTGCAGTCTCACACGGCGCCTCAGAGGGCGAACTGTCACTAGGTAAGAAGACGAAGAAGTGGCACGAGGCGCGCACGCGTCGATTCAAGTGTTTCAAAGAGCTGGCTGGCTTTGGAACGAGAGAAAGAAGCACCAGGCAGCTTTGCTTGACGGCATAGATTTGATTCCACCGTCGGTCACACATTATTTTCATTGAATGCGATTGAAATTTTATGGACACTCCAACCGAAATTTTGCTGCCGGCGTTGCCGTGAGCGTTGCCGTGAGGCTCCGCATATATTTACGTACATGTACGCTTTAGGCCATGCCGTGCTATATCACGTGCTGCATTTGCGGGTTATATTGCCGCACTGTTCTGTCACTAAAGTTCCTTATACCAGATCTTTACATGCTAGGCAAAATTATTTCTTAGAATTTTCAGACTGACAGCCCACGAAGAAATGTCACGATAGATAACACTGACAGCGCACGCCTTTTATCTTAACGCTTCTCAGACTACCGAATATTAAAGGCGCGAAACAATATCAAAGCTAAAACCTGAAAGTCACGTAATAGTACTAGCACTGCAGGCTACACTATCTCCTCAATCGGGCCAAGAAGGAGGTTTTAGGCTGCACAATCTCCGGGATCGGCCCATGAAAGAGGTTTGAAGCATATACCCGGATACGCGAAGTCGTGGTAAGTGAAGAAATCTGTGTATAAAAGTAAGCATGAATGAAATTTCCCGACGACAGGATTCGAAGAGAGGACCCTATGCACTTAGAACTCGATCCTCTATCTATTAGGCCACGGGACCATGCCTCAGTAAACGCAAAATAGAACATCCTTAAATATTTCCCGCGAGCAAGCCGGCGCGTTGAGACGTTTGGCGCGTTTGATGAATACGCGATTTTTCGCCGTAATCAATAATTACCCATACAAATACTGATGCCATTAGTTTTGATATATTTTCTGAAGAACGTCATTCACATTACCGTTATTTTCAAATTTCCATTTGCAGCAGAATTTGAACGCCAGGTGGGGAAAATGTTTAGGCGTATTCCTGCCAAACTAGTCTGGAGTGTCCAAGAAGACCCTGACGGACTGCAGAATTTGAACGCCAGGTGGGGAAAATGTTTAGGCGTATTCCTGCCAAACTAGTCTGGAGTGTCCAAGAAAACCCTGACGGACTACCACAAAAGATCCTGTAAGTATAAACTAATAAATGTTTTTGATGAGGATGATGTCGACGTCTTCCAATGGCAGAGATTGGGGCACAGAAGAAGCTGTATAGTCTAAGAACACAAGTTAGACAACTTGGCTTGCTGGAACGAATTGTAAAACAGCCTAGGACGACTTTATGCAGACCATAGAGATCCTGTATTCCGTGGTATCCTGGTGCGTGGTTTCTGCAGTGAAGCACCGCGTCCTTCACATCGTGTAAAAATGGCTCCGCGTGTTGTCAGAACGCCGGCCGAGAAGCTCGAGCGAAACGAAAATCGCAATGTAGCAAGCCGGGCCGACATACGGTGCAAATACCACCCAATTTGTTCAGATGCAAAAACAATGTTCCGTGGCACGCGCAGAACACGCTGCAGGACAACGCCGGTGACGCCCAGACGTGGCGCCGCGGGAACAGGAGGCCGAGGCTAAGTGACGTCGACAAAACCCGGCAGTTCAAAGACTGTCGAATCGGACCCGCTCATCCTGCCTAGCCGTGAGCATACCGCAGTATAGGGGAACGCGAGGTCAACACAAGGTGACAACGCCGACAAGACCCTGCAGTTGTAACCGATGATGCTCGCGGTCATCGAGCTTTCTCAGTTCATGTGTCTACACATGCCACACCGCTCGACTTTACTTAGTCTGCTTACGTTTACTGCAGTTCATACTGCCACTATACAGCTACGAGCCTTACACTTCGCGTAATATAACATATTCCTATCGCATACATTGCTTCGCCCTTATGGCGAACCTGATTTTATTGCGATAGCAATTATATGGATACTCCAAAGCGGATTTCTGCCGTCGGCGTCGCCGTCAGGTTCCGTATGACGTCAACGGCGATGAAATCGTCGCTGCGCTCCGGACGCTCTATGTGCGAGTGAAAGGGCGCTGAGGGACGCGCGCTTTTACGGGGAGCGAACGCACGTCGGAGAGCAAACGCGCGTTCTGCGCCGTACTCCCTGAAGGGCTGCAGCATTAAGCGTCTCTTTCCTCCTTTACAATCACCATATATAGAGAGCAAACGCGACTTCTCCCGTCGCGCTAAAGGCCGTGGGGGACGGGAGGGAGGGAGAGGAGGCGACGTTTAGCTGCGGCACCAAATGCGTATTTATATAAAATCGTTGCGAGGCGAGAAGGTGGGTAAAATTTCCGACGCTGCGCGACGAGTGTCCCGTTCTGATCTCGTCGAAAACCTCCGAGCCACCCCCAGAGGCACCGGCAACAGTCACCAACGCCGCGCGCGTTCGGTGCGAACGCATGCAAAAGACCGACGGCGTCGACAACAGTTCTGCGCGTTGCTGGTGCTGCTGCATGTCCAAGTTTATTTCTACAGCTGATAAAACTACTATTCTTACTCCGTATAGCTCTCTACTAATTTGCTATCGCAATTGATGCTTCGCCTTTCAGGTGAAACTGCGACAACTTTTATCAAAAAGAGGCGAAACAGAGACCTACGTACCAACCTGCCACTAAGGTCTATGAATGAGGCCATGAATGCTTCGCGTTGAAAAATCTTTGAGCTCAATTACAATCATAGAAACGATTTATTCCCAGAAAAAACTGGGCGCGTGGCGTTCAGCTATTAGAGGTTGTTAGAAATAAAATACGAAAGTGAGCAGAGCTTGCTGGAAGGCCTGGTAGAGGGTAACTGCGGAGCAAGAACTGCTGGCTGCAGGGCGGCGGCATGCTCCGGCCCTTGTACCCGCTGTGGCCATGGCTGGACGTTCCCGGGGAGCAACGGTGGGACTCCTAGCCCGCCGTCTTCGAATGCCGCGACCGGTCCAGGAAGAGGAGCCCGATCGCCGGCGCCTCCTTTCCCGTCCACCCCTCCGCACCGTGCCACTGGTGGTTCCTGCCGAGTGGCACTTCGACTAGTACCGGCGTTTGGATCCACCGGTGGGCACACACTAGGGGACGAGCAACGAGCGTGTCTGGCAACCCCGCGCTGGTCGACGGAGGGCAGACCTGGTGTTGTGGCGCCGCGGCGTCCGAGGCTTTCTTCGCCCGGCGCGGTGTCCTAACGGCGGCAGCAGCTTCGGGTGTCGCGGCGCCGAAGCCGAAGTCCTGGCCCTGGTTGCTGTATGATGGCCGGCGCCCTTAGTCGAGGCGCTTACCCGAGTCGCCTTGGCAGCGGGATGAGCTCGCCAAAGACCGGCACTGTTGTCGGCAGCGGTCGCCTGCAGCGCCTTCCTCCAGCTGGTCTTCGGCAGAGACGCCTCGCACTCAGTTGGTGTCTCGGCGTTGCCTTTCGTCGTGGACGCTCGCGTCGGGTAGGCGGGCGGCGCGACTGCGGGTGGACGGGGCCGTCGCTTCAACCGAGGGCGAAGTTCACCGACAGCGGAGAGACTAGGTAGCCGCGACGTCTGGATGGACAGCCTCGCAGTCCTCCACGGGCGAGCAATGCGCGCGGTCCGGAAGAAGCCAGGCGTTTTGTGGACTTGCTCCATCGCCGAATGTCGAGCGCTTGACGACAGAGAGGGTTTCGGAGCCAGAGCGAAATGCCGGGGAGGAGAACCGGACGCGCACATCTGATCGTTAGTAATACGTGGCACCAATTGAGCGGGTCGGCGCCCGTTGATGACGATGATGATATCTCTGACAATGGCACAAACCCACTGTGGGGGTTTGGCGAATTAAAAGAAGAAGTGCCAAAACGACCACCCGTGGACACGTGCGAGAAAGAATAGAAGACGCAAAGACGACGACTACGAAGCGTCAACGCGTACCATGGCCATGGCGATTTGGCCTCGTGAGTGCGTACGTGGTCCAATGAGGCACGCGATGACGAAGACGACGAAGCACGACAACGTGTTCCACCGTTATTGGGCCACGGGCCAAAACGAGGTGGTGGCGAGAGAAGCGGGAGGAGATTTACGTTAGAGGAGACCGCGGCCACCGCTGCTCTCGATTTCCTATGCTGCTGATGATGATAGGGATCTATAGGAGGAAATGCATAATTAAGCGTCATTTCGTCATGTACATCACTATCATCATCAGCAACATAGAACATTGCGAGCGACGGACATCTCTTGGAGACTCAACAGGCCGGAGCCAAGGAAATTTTTTTAAACCTCCTTGGCCGGAGCCAGTGACACGGCCGCTGGATAAAAAAATAAATAAATAATGGCACCTTTCTTTATTGAACGGCCGTGCCAGCTATCGAGGCAGCCAGTTGGTCGCTGCTGAGCACGAGTCTGAGGCCGCCTGCTGTCCTGGTGTTACCAGAGGCCCACTGCCAAGGTCGAGGCCGGCTGCGCGAGCGAAGACTACCGTGCGCCAGGCGCGGCGCACAGCATACTTGCCAGCAATCCCGCTTTTTTTTTGGTAAAGTTACGATTTTACGAATTACGCGCCATGTATCACGAAAAAAAAAATCAATTCTGTTCCTGAAAAAGTTTCCAAGGTGCGGTAAGATGCCGTGGAGTAAAATTGCAAAAATAAAATGCCTGCAAATAAAGGTATGGCGGCAAATACGGTGCCTTCTTGCCGCAGTTCAAGACGTCGTATACCAGCGGAGTATTTGCTTCGAGCAAGCTTATTCACACAGTTCCCGAAGCAAGCCATATCGGCAACAGTAAAACCGTTGTGAAATAAAGTTGCATGAGAATTTGTGCAGTTCCAGGTTTCGCTCCTGCTTTTGTGCCTAGGCTGATGTACGTGCATATGCCACAAAAGATGTGTGCTAAGCGCAAATTTCTGGGGAAGAGTGGCATTCATATCACCCCCTCCCCCCTCCCCTCTTCCTCCTTCCCGTTCACAAAATTTTTACGAAATTTAGAGCGCACATGTTGGCAGGTATGGTGCCTGGGACAAACTCTAGGAAGTCCTGACCCACGACCTCGGTAGACGTCGTCGCCGTCCCCCGCCGTCCGCTACCGACACCATCTCGAGAAATCTGAAGCCACCGCCATCCACAGCCAGCTCGAGCAGCATCACACACACAGTACCTGTTCTACCGGAGTCAACTCTAACGGACTTGCAGTGTGGAGGTCACCTCTTTCGGTTGACTTGTAGGTCGTGCCAGCTTAAGTATACAAGCAGGAACGCGTGGAACTCCTTTAGCATTGCAGAGAAGGCGCTAAGATGCTTCCCATAGCAGCGACCTTTTCTTACTCGTAGTGTGTTGTCAGTATGTTTGCATTAGTTCCTTTTCCGTGTTCTTGCTGTAAATACAGTTCACTGTGTCTTGACAAGAGCTTTGCTGTGTCCTTTCATCGGCGCACAGCACGTCGGCAAACGAGGCTAACGTCCGCTGACGTTTTAACATTTTTACAGGTGGATACGCCAAGTAGCGGATGGTGTTATGATACGGGGAAAATTTACACGAGATTATGAAAGAATAGCATTGGAGAGATTGTGTCTCATTGCCTGACCCCTTTCTTGATAGGCAACTTTCTACTTTTCTTTTGGAGAACCAAGAAAGCTGTGGAATCCTGTAGATATTTGATAAGATATTCACGTATGCCTCCTGTACGCCTTGATTACGCAATGCCTCTATGACTGCAGGTATCTCTACTGAATCAAATGCCTTTTCATAATCTATGAAAGCCATGTAGAGCGGTTGATTGTACTCCGCAGATTTCTCGATTACCTGATTGATGACATGGATATGATCCATCGTAGAATATCCCTTTCTGAAGCCAGTCTGTTCTCTTGGTTGGCTGAAGTCAAGTGCTGCCCTGATTCTATTGGAAATTATCTTGGTGAATATTTTATACAATACTGAAAGCAAGCTAATGGGTCTATAATTCTTCAATTCTTTAACGTCTGCCTTCTTATGGATAGTATAATGTTGGCGTTCTTCCAGCTCTCTGGTACACTTGAAGTAGTGAGGCATTGCGTATAAAGGGCCCGCAAGCTTTTCAAGCAGTGATATCTCCTCCATCTTTGATTAAATCTACTGTTATTCCATCGTCTCCAGCAGCTTTCCCCTGGTCATGTCTTGCAAGGCCCTTTTAACTTCATCGCTAGTTACAGAAGGAGCCTCTGTATCCTGTTCATCAGTACTTTGAATGAATGTAGCTTGGCTGCTCTGGGCACTGTACATGTCAGCATAGAATTCTTCCGCTGCTTTTACTATGTCATCGAAATTGCTGATGATATTACCCTGCTTATCTTTCAGTGCATACATCTTGCCTAGTTCTATGCCAAGTTTTCTTCTCACTGATTTCATGCTGCGTCCACATTTTACTGCTTCCTCAATCTTTTGAACGTTATAATTTCGGATATCCCCTATTGTCTTGTTGATCAGTTTCCACAGTTCAGCGAATTCTATCTGATCTATCGAGTTTGACACTTTCATGTTTTGCCGTTTCTTTATTAGGTCCTTTGTTGCTTGGGAGAGCTTACCTACTGTTTCACTTCAATTGCTGCTTCTGAGGTCAGCCTGTTTCTTCTTGACTAATTTTATTATTTCTCTCTTCAATTGGACAGAAACCCTAGACCTCACGAACTGCACTTTACCCTACCTAACGAAATGCTGCACTATGCTTGGATCGGCAGAGAGTATGAAATCTATTTCATTCCTTGCTCTCCATTAGGGTTGTGCCAAGTCCACTTCTGGTAATATGGTAATATCATAAGCAATTTAGATGACATAGTAAAAACAGCGGAAAAAATTCTAGACTGATCTGTACAGTTCCCAAAACAGCCAAGCTATTTCCATTCGAAATAATAATGAACCGGATACAGAAGCTCCTTCTATAACTAGCGATGAAGTTAGAAGGGCTTTGAAAGACATGACCAGGGGAAAAGCGGCTGGAGAAGATGGAATAACAGTAGATTTAATCAAAGATGGAGGAGATATCACGCTTGAAAAGCTTGCGGGCCCTTTATACGCAATACCTCACAACTTCAAGTGTACCAGAGAGCTGGAAGAACGGCAACATTATACTAATCCATAAGAAGAGAGACGTTAAAGAATTGAAGAATTACAGACCCATTAGCTGGCTTTCAGTATTGTATAAAATATTCACCAAGATAATTTCCGATATAATAAGGGCAACACTTGACTTCAGCCAACCAAGAGAACAGGCTGGCTTCAGCAAGGGATATTCTACGATGAATCTATCCATGTCATCAATCAGGTAATCGAGAAATCTGCGGAGTACAATCAACCTCTCTATTTGGCTTTCATAGATTATGAAAAGGCATTTGATTCAATAGAGATACCAGCAGTGATAGAGGCATTGTGTCGGATCGCCAGGTGTCCGAGGCCCGCCTGGCGATCCGGTACTACCAGGGACATGCTGCCGAGATCGAAGGCGGCGGCGCGAGCAACGACCACTGTCTGCGAGGCCCGGGCGTGCGTGGGTGCGTGGGACCACCACTAGGAAGTCCTGACCCGTGGCCCCGGTACGCGTCGTCGCCACCCTCGTCTAAACCGTCCGCTACCGACACCACCTCGAGACATCTGAAGCCATCGCCATCCACAGTCAGCTCGAGCAGCGCAAGACACGCCGCACCTCTTCTACATGTTCAAGCCCTCTTAGGGTAACACAAAAGACCCTGTGGATTTTTTTATTTATTGCGATAACCAATTTACGGACTCTCGAAGCGAATTTTTGCTGTCGGCGATGGCGTTTCTGCAGGAGGCTCCGTATATATAGGTATATGCTATATGCCATGCTATATGACGTGCTGCATTTGCGCGTTATATTCCCACACCAGTCTGTCACTTAAGTAAGTTATACCAGATCTTACATGGTTGACAAAATTATTCCTCAGAATTTTCAGAATGGCGGCCCATAAACAAAAGTCACAATACATAACACTGACAGCGCATGCCTTTTATCTTAAATGTTCTCAGACTACGGAATATCAAAAGTGCGAAACGATCGTCATCTTCATCAGCCTATATTTATGTCCACTGCAGGACGGCAGAGGTTAGATTCAATATCAGAGCTCCACCCTGAAAGTAATGCGTCGATGGAAGGGTCAAAGGCTCAATCGCAGACTCCGAAAGAAAATCTCGGAGCTCAACAAGGTCATCGATGACCACTGCAAAGCGCTATGCCAGCAGCAGTGGGACGAGCTCTGCGAATCCATTGACGGACAGATGCGCAATGGCAAGTCCTGGGGTATGCTGAAGCACCTTCTCGACGAAAGCGGCTCCAAGTCAAATCAGAAGCATACGTTGGCCCGGGCCCTTCACGAAGCCACCAGGTCTCACACGGTTGATGTACTCGTCTCCAAGCTCATTCAGAAGTACCTGCCCATCCGGCGCGACGGGGATCCGGTGACCCAACTCCCTGACTACCGAGGCCCTCCTCGCCCGGAGCTGGACGAAGACTTTTCCGTTGCCGAGGTCAGACAGGCCATCTTCGCGCTCAACCGCAAGTCTGCGCCGGGTCCGGACGGAGTCACCAACAGAATGTTGAGAAACCTCGACGACCCGTCGATTGTCTTACTCACCGAGAAAATCAACGAGTCCTGGAAGAGCGGCGTGGTTCCTGCAGAATGGAAGTCGGCCTGCACGGTGCTGATTCCCAAGCCCGGCAAGGCCCCGAACATCGAGAACCTGAGGCCGATACCCCGCCAAGTCGGAGCTTCTGCTTTACAGAAAAGAGAAGGGAAGAAGACCGAACGATTGGAAGCCAGTCTCCGAAAGCAACATCTGTCTCCACACTTGTGATGGAGGGGTGATACCCAGGGTCGACGTCATTAGGGTCCTGGGCATGTTTGTCGAATTCAACGGCGGGAACGGAACGGCTCTCCGCAAGATCATCGCAAAGACGGACAACGCCTTCCGCCTCGTTCGCAGAATCGCAAACAGACACAGAGGCATGAAGGAAGCCAATCTCCTCACCCTTATCAACGCCTTCGTATTATGCCACTTCACGTACACGATTTCTATGCACAACTGGCTCAGAGCGGAGCGAGACAAGCTCAATGCTCTCATCCGTAAAGTAGTCAAAAGGGCTCTCGGGCTACCCATTAGGACCCATACCGAAGATCTCCTCAAGCTGGGGGTACACAACACCGCCGAGGAGATTGCCGAAGCCCAAGAACGCGCGCAACTCGCTCGCCTGACCACCACAGCGGCAGGTAAACGCATCCTCGAAGAGCTGGGTTACCCTCGTGTGGTATCTTCGAGGGTCAGTACCCCGATCCCTAGGTGCATTCGAGACAAGTTCGAAGTGGCCCCCGTGCCTCGAAACGTCCATCCCGTCCACAACGAGGGCAGACGCAAGGCGAGAGCAGTAGCAATTCTGAAACAGATCTATCAACAAGGCATCAGAGCACGCTTCGTCGACGCCGCGGAGTACAGCGATGGAAAGACCTTTGCCGTCGTCGTGGTCGACTCCAGCGGCAAGCTTTCCAATAGCGCTTCAATTCGCACTTCAGACCCCGAAGTCGCCGAGCAAGCCGCCATCGCCCTCGCCCTGCTAGACGGTCGTGGGTCTGAGATCTACAGCGATTCCAAAACGGCAGTTAGGGCTTTTCAGAAGGGTCGCATCGCCGAGCAGGCTGCTCGTCTTCTTAGCGTCTCCAATCCGGATGCTCTCACGCATCATTCGATTCACTGGTTTCCCGCTCACGTAGGGTCGGTCGAGGGTGCTCCCCCGAACCTCAATGAGTCTGCTCACGAGGCTGCGCGCGACCTCACCGACCGCGCTTCCTCTGTAAGGAGAGCCGACACCCCTCCCCCCTATGGCCACAGGGATGCTCCCGCTACTCACAACGAGGTGACAAAATTTTTCTACATGTCCAGAAGGGTCTTTCCACCCCCTCACCCCAAATTGAATAGGGCGCAAGCTGTTTCGCTTAGACTTTTACAGACCGGCACATATCCGTGTCTGGCCGTTCTGCACGAAGTTTACCCTGACGTATATCGCGACGACGCCTGCCCATCCTGTGGGCAGACCTCCACTCTAGCACACATGCTCTGGGAGTGCGGGTCGAGATACCCCAAGTTCAGCAAGGATGAGTGGGACTCGCTTCTGCGTAGCCCCGCTCTAGACAAGCAAATCCTGGCTGTCCGGTGTGCCCGCGACCGGGCTGGTGGGCTAGACCTGCCGGTCCCGACGTGGGACTAGCCGGGTGCGCGACGAGTTCGCGTCCTCGCCGGACCTGTAATAAAAGTTATTTCACTCACTCACTCACTCACTCATGCCTCACGTGGGCAGCCTTTTTCGTGGTCTGGCTGCCCACGAAAGAGGTTTTAGGCTGCACTATCGCCGCGACCGGCCCATGAAATAGCTTTGAAACATACCCGATACGAAAAAGTGGTGGTAAGTGAAATACTCTGTGTTTAATACATTAACGCAAATGGAATTGCCCAGCGTCAGGATTCGAACAGAGGGCCCTAAGTACTAGAGCTGGAGCCTCTATACATTCGGCCACGGGCGCATGGCTTTTAGCTTACATGACTTAAGTAAACGCAAAAAAGAACATCGTTAAATATTTCCCGCGCGCAAGCCGGCGGGTTGAGACGTTTGTGGCGTTATATGCACGCGCAATTTCATGGCGCCATCAATAATTACCCTTAAAAATACTGATTCCTTTACTTTTGATACATTTTTCTCAAGAACGTTATTCACATTAGCTTTATTCACATTTCCCTTTGCTGCGGAACTTGAACGCCGGGTGGCGAAAGATGTTCACACGCGCTCCTGCTAAACCAATCAAGAGTGTCCAAGAAGAACCCGACGAACTACCACGAAAGAGCCTGCAGAGACCAATAAATGTTTTTGATGACGATGATGACGAAGTGTTCGAATCGCAGAGAGTGGTGCACAGTAGGAGCTGCATTCTAAGACCTCAAGGTAGACCACTTGCTGGAACGAATTGTAAAATAGCCTACGCAGACTGTATGCGTACCAAATGTGTGCCATCATTTTTTTTTTCACACGTAGTATACTCAAAGGTACGGTGGCTATAGAACAGTACCTGCCGGTGTGTGAATGTGTGCCGGTGTGTGAATGAATCAAAGAACTCTTCTCGTTAAAAAATCTTGCAGCCCAATGACAATCAAAAATTGATTTATTTAAAGAAGTATATGTGTTGCGATGGGTTCAGTCAGCGCCTCCTATATTTGAGGCGCTGGTTGAGTTATACGAGGGTGTTGGAAATAAAACTAATGCGAAAGCAAGCCGAGCTTCGCTGGTGAGCCTGGTAGATAGTGCTTTCAGAGTAATAACTGCTGCAAGAATGCTTCGATGCTTTTACCCGCCATGACTACTGCTGGACTTTCTCGGGGGGCAACGATGGCACCCCTATCCTTCTGTCTTCGAGGGCCGGGACCGCCTAGGAAAAGGCGCGCTATGGCCGGCGCCTCCTTTCCCGTCCACCCCTCCGCACCGTGCCACTGGTGGTTGCTTCGACTAGTACCGGCGTTTGGATCCACCGGTGGGCACACACTTGGGGACGAGCACCGAGCGTTGTCTGGCAACGCCGCGCTGGTCGACGGAGCGCTGACCTGGTACTGTGGCGGCGCGGCGTCCGAGGCCTTCTTCGCCCGGCGCGGTGTCCTAACGGCGGCGGCAGCTTCGGGTGTCGCGATGCGGGAACCGAAGGCCTCGCCCTGGTTGCTGCAGGCTGGTTAGCGTCCTTAGTCGAGGCGCTTACCCGAGTCGCCTTGGAAGCGGGATGCACTCGCCAAGGACCGGCGTTTGTGTCCTCGGCAGCGGTCGCCTGCAGCGCCTTCCTCCAGCTGGTCTTCGGCAGAGACGCCTCGTGCTCGGTCGGTTTCTCGGCATTGCCTTTCGCCGTGGACGATCGCGTCGGGTAGGCCGGTGGCGCTGCTGCGGCTGGACGGGGTCGTGGCTTCCACCGAGAGCGAAGGGCGCCAACAGCGGAGACACGAGGCTGCTCCGACGTCTGGAAGGACAGCCTCGCAGTCCTCCACGGGCGAGAAATTCGCGTGGTCCGGAGGAAGCCAGGCTTTTTGTGGACTTGCTCCATCGCCGAGAGTCGAGGGCCGGACGACAGGGAGGGTTGCGGAGCCAGAGCGAAATAGTGGGGACGAGAGCCGGACCCACACATCTGATCGTTAGTAGTACGTGGCACCAACTGAGCGGGTCGGCGCCCGTTGATGACGATGATGATATCTCTGACAATGGCATAAACCCACTATGGGGTGTGGTGAATGAAAAAAGAAGTGCCAAAGCGGACCGCGTGTGGACACGTGCGAGAAAGAAGAGAACGGCGACGTAAAGACGACGAGAACGAAGCGTCAATGCGTGCCATCGCGATTGGGCCACGTGTGCGCGTACGTGGCCCAATGAGGGACGCGAAGAAGAAGACGACGAAGTACGACAACGTTTGCCACCGTGATTGGGCTACGTGTGCGTGCGAGTGATTTGGTCCAATAAAGGAGGGCTTCGTTGTGTTTCGATGGTGCGTCGTGCTATGATAGGGCCACGTGTGCGGAGCGGTGGGCCAGAACGAGGTGCTGCCGAGAGAAGCCATAGATCGGAAAAGTAGACGGCAGCCGCCGCCGCTCTCGATTCCCTACACTAATGATGATTATAGTGCTTTATAGGGGGAAATGCAGTGCCACTTCCTCCTATAGATCACCATCATTATCATCAGCATGGGGCATCGAGAGCGGCGGACATCTCCGGAGACTCAACAGGCCGGAGCCAGCGGTCCGCCGGGCACCGCTGAGCACGAGAGGTGTCCGAGGCCGACTGGCATTCCGGTGTTACCAGGGGCACGGCCGCACGACTAAAAAAGAATCTTTTTTCTTCTTTTTTATATACAGCGGCCGTGCCAGGGACTTGCTGCCGTGATCGAGGGTGGCTGCACGAGCGACGACCACTGAGCGCCAGGCCCAGGTTTGCGTGGGTGCCTGCACACCTGCCAACTCTCCCAATGTCGAACGCGAAAGCGTTAAGGGCCCCATGTCGCAAAAAAAAAAAAAAAAATCTGGTGTCGGCGCTGACACCGCATTGGCTCACACTTCGTTTCACATTCTTTACAAAGTTATTCCTCGAAACTTTGAGAATGACAGCCCACAAACAATTGGCATAAAACAAAACACAGACATCGCCTGCCTTTTATGTTAAATCTTATCAAACTGAAATATTAAAAGTGCGAAACCATAACAGAAGACCGACCCACGCAAGAGGCCGCGTTTCTACCAGAAAGCGTCCCTTCGTGCATAGCGGCCTTCGTGAAAGCGGCCCTTCGTCCCTTCGTGCTTCGGTAAACGTTGCAGTTACATAAGCTGTAGTTACCGGGAAGTGTGAGTAGCGGGCAAGTATCTTCGAATGATATCCCGTTCCACTCTTAAAGGCGAAGCTTCAGCGTCCGCCAAATTTTGTAGCGTGAGCTACACTGGCCGAGGTTGAGCAGTTTCACGTGGCTCCTGGAGAGCCGTACTGCGCATGCGTGAGGAGCAGTGACGTCACAAGGCGCACAGCTGGCGCACCGGGCGTTGGCCCGGCGTTTGCGCTGGGCATTTGATCGATTGCACTAGGCGTTTGCCAGTGTGGTATAGCCATGGAAAAGGAGAGCGAAATTGCTGCTCACCGGCGCAGAAGAGCGGAGAAGCTTAACTCATCGAATCCCGAAGTATTTTCCTGGCAATTAGCGGTTGAGCGTAGGAAGAACGAACAGAAGAAGTCTAAACGTGCTGCGGAGACACCGGAGCAAAGGGAGGAACGTCTAGCAAAGCGGCGTCGTCAGGAGGCTGAGCGATGTGCCCGACCATGTACCGCCGCAACCACCTTTCACGGCCAACGATTCCTTGCGGACTTCATCGGCCTATCGCTGAAGCACGCCGCAAGTGACGCCCTGGACTGAGGGCATCGATGCAATTTTTTATCGCAGAATAAAGTGATTTCTCTCACTCTCTCTCAGCAGCAGCACCAACAAGACGCCGTCGATGACGTCAAGGCTCGCCGATTGACTGAATATACGGTGAAACTTAGCGAAAGCGCCAGTGTGACTCGGTCCTTCGAGACGGGCTTCGTAAACAATTCATTTGGATATGTGTGCGACGTGTGTGAAAGACTGTGGCACATGAAAGACTTGACGCTGGTAAGTTGTGCCATGCGTGAAACATTGACTTTAGCGGCGCCGCCTGACTGGGATGAAACCGTGGCGCTGGCTTGTACAACGTGCAAGAACTTTCTCGTTAAGCAGAAGATTCCACTCTTCAGCGTTACCAATGGGTATCGTTACCCACCCATGCCACCGGGCCTACCTTAGCTCACGCTACGTATATCCTGGCATATCGGACCGAGCTAAGCCACTGCTAATTTTTTCGTAATGTTTGTGAATTTGTATCATGAAAAAATAAATTCTGTTTCCGAAAAAAAAATTATACGTGGCTCTGCTACCGCAAACACCAGAGACCAGAGGAGCTGGGCAAAGCATAGTAAAGTAGTGGCAAAGCACACACTTAGTTTCTTGGCTCTCAGGATTTCTTCGCCATGTTCTGCTAGTATCGCGATGAATTCAACCGGGCACGTTCACAAGCCTCGGGATCTTCATTTCTTCGCCTACGCGAACTCTCGGTTTCCCTCAATCTAAACTCGGGATGTTATCTTCTGCGACGCTTGGTTTCAGCTTCCGTAGCTCTCGCTTCAGTCTTTCGGAAGCAACAAGTGTCCAGTTCTCTGGTCGAAACCTGCCGAGCCGCCGCCAGAGGCATCCGCTGCAGTCACAGTCACCAGGTGCGTTGGGCGCGAACGCGGGGAAATGCGATCGGCGTCGGCAGCAGCTCTACGCGTCCCACTACTACATGCCTCACTCCTCCTCCCCACCTCGCATCCGCAATGCTGCGCGATGCTATTTTTATACTCTGCTTTCACTTTCTCTCAGCCAGCTGGGCGAAGCTATCGCGCAGCTGGTATGGGGTTGCTAGGCAACGCAGTGACGTCATAGCTCGGCGAGGTTTTGCGGTTCGCGGCACAACTTACGGCTGGCTTAAACAGCTGCCACTGTTAAAACTCATGGGCAATTACACTCTGTGAAGGTGGATGACCAGCGAAGCTGTTTATTACATGACAAAGTGGTGACACAATTTTGCACAAGGTTACGAACACATTTGTTGTCGTGATCGGTGGTCATCAAGACGATAGGTACGCACACACATTCTCGTATAACCTCTATTATATTCATTCCGCCATATTCGCGTATAGTCCAGACTCCCAATGAGCAACGCAGTTACGAGAGCGACGGCAGGAACAGTACGAGAATGCAAACGCCACACCTAGAGCCGGAGGAAACGAGACACGCGTGACGTTTCGATGGCACCGCCACCACGGGAGAGCGGAAGGAAAGGAAACTAGATACTCAAGCGCTTGGAACGCCGACAAAGAGAAGGTGGTGCGAACGTTGACATGGCCGACGCGGGTCGGCCATTTAACGTGTCGACAACGCTTTCAAGCTGCTGACGTCAAGGGATCTGGAGCATCGTGACATGGCATCCCAGGGCCTTTTTGAGGCGGTGTGCAAGCATCTTCGCCTGCCGGCGGTGCAACGGGCCGTCGAAGACTAGCTCAGCGCCTCCGGCCACGGAGGGCGAGTTCAGGGCGCCGGCGTCGCAGCTTCGATCCACCTGGACAGAGGCACAGAAGGCGTCTCGACGCCTGGATGTCCTATGGGAGCTGTACCCTGATGGAGTCCGGATAAACTTCGGTGACCACATACTCACCCCAAGCCACCGCAGGAAGGTCATCCGCACGCTCCTCTCCATTCGATCGGCTGACAGGGATGCAGCTCTCCACAACAAGACCAACCATGGCAAGGTCCTGATGTGCGTGGCCGCCGATCCAGCCAGTTCCCACTTCATCCACACCAGTTCCTTCTCCCGGATTGTGCACTGGCACTTCATTCACAAAGCCAGGCTCTATCTGCCACCACTTAACGGAGCCTGCATGTGGACGACTGGCCGCGACCAGCGGTGCAGGGTATGTGGGTATGCCAAGGACTGCCCAACGTACTCTGTCACGGCATGTCCAAGATCGCCATGTACATATACCACGCGCCACAACAAGATCGTGGTTAGGCTTCGCACTGCGTGCAGGAATCGTCTCACCATCGTATACGAGAACCGGACGGTTGGCAACACCAATCTCCGACCAGACATCGTCATAGCGCGCGGAGAGGAGGCGGTTGTCGTCGATGTATGTTGTCCCTTTGATAACCGACCGGACGTCTTCACCGAAGCCCGTCGTTCGACGAGAGCTTTAGTGACACTTGTTGGTTTCTACATATGTAGTGGGCGAGCGTAAACGAGAGAAACAGATAGTGACGTCATCAGCGCCTACGTGCTACGCAATCGCACGTACGTATTTATTGCTGTCATGAGGTGTATGTAAAGCGACGATGACATGTGTACTCCAGCGAAGAAATGTTAAAGCATGGTTAACTTGGGCGATCCCTGAAAGTTGTACAACGTCGTGCAATTTCTACGTAGCGTGCTACAAGGAAAGTGGGCCTGCTCCGGAGATTGTGCAGTCTAACGGCGCCTGAGAGGGTGAGTTCTCACAAAAAAAAAAAAAAAAAAGTAACAGACGAGGAAGTGGCACGAATCGCACGCGCCGAGCGTTTCAAAGAGCTCGCTGGCTTTGGAACGAGAGAATCATGCGTGCGATTGCGGTACGATTGCGGCATGGTTAAGGGATGTCCATCGGGTACTTACTGAACAGCCAAAATGAATTGGAATGCTGGACGAATCGGCAGCATTGAAAAAATTTAATACGTCGTGCCAGAAAAAATTTTCCTGACACGTTTTATCTTTTGCGTTTTGTTGGTGTTACGTATTTTTGTTGGTGTATAATGTCAAACTCGGCAATAAAAAAAAGCAAATGCGATTGCGGCCAGTTAGGTTACAGCGCCGGGATGCTGTACTCTACGGCAGAAGTTCGATTCCATCGTCGGTCTCACATTATTTCGTTTTATTATAAAGCGAGGCGAAACAGGAACCTACGTATCTAGTTACCGACCTACCTAGAGCCAAACGCCAATAATGAGAGAGATTGCTTCGTATTAAAAAGCCTGAGAGCGCAGTGACAATCATAGAATCGATTTATTGCCAGAAATACTGGTTGCGACGCGTTCAATTATTCGAGGCTGTTAGAAATCAACTAATGCGAAAGCGAGCTCAGCTTGCTGGTAGGCCTGGTAGAGGTTAACTGCGGAGAGAGAAGGGCGGGATGCAGGGCGGCGGCATGCTTCGGCGCTTTTACCCGCCGTGTCCATGGCTGGACGTTCCCGGGGAGCAACGGCGAGACTCCTTGCCCACCGTCTTCGAGCGCTGGGACCGCTCTAGGAAGAGGCGCGCTATGGCCGGCGCCTCCTTTCCCGTCCGCCCCTCCGCACCGTGCCACTGGTGGTTGCTTCGACTAGTACCGGCGTTTGGATCCACCGGTGGGCACACACTTGGGGACGAGCACCGAGCGTTGTCTGGCAACCCCCCCGCTGGTCGACGGAGCGCAGACCTGGTGTTGTGGCGCCGCGGCGTCCGAGGCCTTCTTCGCCCGGCACGGTGACCTACCGGCGGCGGCAGCCTCGGGTGTCGCGACGCGGGAACCGAAGGCTTCGCCCTGCTTGCTGTAGGCTGGCCGGCGTCCTTAGTCGAGGCACTTGCCCGAGTCGCCTTGGCAGCGGGATGCACTCGCCAAGGACCTGCGTTGGTGTCCTCGGCAGCAGTCGCCTGCAGCGCCTTCCTCCAGCTGGTCTTCGGCAGAGACGCCTCGTGCTCGGTCGGTTTCTCGGCGTTGCCTTTCGCCGTGGACGCTCGCGTCGGGTAGGCGGGTGGCGCGGCTGCGGCTGGACGGAGCCGTCGCTTGCACCGAGGGCGAAGGGCGCCGACAGCGGAGAGACGAGGCTGCCGCGACGTCTGGAAAGACAGCGTCGCAGTCCTCCACGGGTGAGCAATGCGCGCGGTCCAGAGGAAGCCAGGTTCTTTGTGGACTTGCTCCATCGCTGAGTGTCGAGGGCCGGACGACAGGGAGGGTTTCGGAGCCAGAGCGAAATGCCGGGGACGAGAGCCGGACGCGCACATCTGATCGTTTGTAAGACGTGGCACCAACTGAGTGGGTCAGCGCCCGTTGATGTCGATGATGATATCTCTGACAATAGCACAAACCCACTATGGGGGTGTGGCGAATGAAAAAAGAAGTGAAAAAACACAGCGCGTGTGAGCACGTGCGGGAAAGGAGAGAACGGCGACGCAAAGACGACGACAACGAAGCGTCAACGCGTGCCATCACGATTGGGCCACGTGTGCGCGTACGTGGCCCAATGAGGGACGCGACGACAAAGACGACGAAGTACGACAACGTGTGCCAGCGTGATTGGGCCATGTGTGCGCGCCAGCGGTCTGGTCCAATAAACGAGAGCTTCGTAGTGTTTCGATGGACCACGTGTGTGGAGCATTAGGCCAGTTGAGGTGGTGGCGAGAGAAGCGGGAGGAGAAGACGTACGCTAGAGGAGACGGCAGCCAACGCTGATCTCGGTGTCCTATGCTGAGGATGATGATAGTGATCTATACGAGGAAATGGAGAATCAGGCATCATTTCCCCCAGTATGTCACGGCCACCGTCAGCATAGGGCATCGAGAGCGGCGGACATCTCTGGAGACTCAACAGGCCGGATTCAACGATCAAGGCAGCAAGCCGGGCATCGCTAAGAACGAGAGGTGTCCGAGGCCACCTGGAGTTCCGGTGTTATCCAGGGACCCGTTGCCGAGATCCAGGGTGGCAGCGACGACCACTGTCCGCCAGGCCTGGGCGTGCGTGGGTGCTTGGGACAACCACTATGAAGTCCTGACCCGCGGCCCCGGTACCCGTCGTTGCCGCCCCCGTATCAGCCATCCGGTTCCGACATCATTTCGAGACATCTGAAGCCACTGCCATCCACAGCGAGATCGAGCACCACCAGACACGTTGCAGCCTGTTCTACCGGAGTCTATGCGAACGGACTTGACGTGAGAACGTCAAGCTTTCAGTTGACTTTCAGGACGTGCCAGCTTAAGTATACACGCAGGAACGCGTGGAACTCCCTTAGCATTGTAGAGAAGGCGCTAGGACTTTCCCCGTAGCCTTGTCTTTTGTTTACTGTTTGTTTTTGTTTGCGTGTTATCAGCATGTTTGTATTAGTTACTTTTCCATGTTCTTGTAAATACAGTTCCCTGTGTTTTGCCATGCGTTTCGCTGTGTCTTTTCATCTGCGCGCCACACGTCGGCAATCAAGGCTAACGTCCGCTAACTTATCATTTTACAGGGGCATATGCTAAGGATCGGGTGGTGTTATGACACCGAAAAAAATGTAAACGAAAATATGGAAGAAAGCGATTGTAAATGATATGAAAAAGTGTGCAATGCACTAGTCAGCATTAGATAACTGCCACGGATTAGGGATTTGTAGACTTTGTGATTAAATTGGTAAACTTACTGATTTTCTCCAACTTTTGTAAAAAAAAATACTGTGAAGCTCTAAATTAAAGTTATTATTGTTCAAGCCTGGGGGGGGGGGGGGGGGGCATTTTGTTATATGTGCTACGGAAAACAATTTCTTAAAATAAAGTGAGCGGCTATCTTACGAGAATATATCTGCGTTTCACGTGCATAGGCGTACGGAAATCGGAACTGGCCCCATGCTGAAACCAACTCATCACTCAAGAAGTGAAAACAGAAGTTATAACGTATTTTCACACGGCTATCTTTATCGCTCTCTGCTTGTCTTCGTGAGCTGCTGCGCCATCTTCTGCCTGGCGTTTTCGAATAGCGAACATAACGCCGTCGATCTAGAGCCTTAATTTGCGATGGCTCACACCCACTCTGGGAGAAAGGACGAAAATCGTGTAGTGCGAAATAATAAATTACGATGTATAAATACGCAACTGAAATAACCTACAAGTTAATATAGGCCGGATATAGAATTACAAAATAGAAGTAGGAGGGTTTATAATCATGTAAAAAAAGGTATACCTTGGAACATAAGTGAACGTAACATAGATAAACTAAATTTTGCAAGAGAAGTATAAACAAAAAAAAAAAAAATCGCTCCTGGGCTGCGTCCTTCCTTTTCGTCCTAGATCAGTTTGTCCTGAGGCACCCGAATCATGAGCCCAATGGTGAATGCATTTGTTTACCATGGCGGCATACTGTGTAAACTAATTTACGCCCTTAAAATGCGCAAGGGTGTACATTGGTCTATAACTCTCACAGTCACACCCAAAAAGGATGTAATGGTGTAAATTATAGACCGATATACACCCTTACGCACCCTAAGGGGTGTAAATTAGTTTACGGTGTATACTGCAGTGACAGTGAGATCCGGAGGGAGGCTTTCTTTGTTGTATACATACGCGTGCGATTTTCTGACCTGACACCTTCAGTGCTGAAAACCCTTTCTTGCCTACAGTACAGCGTTATGCGCCGCCAGGGGAGGTATACCGATCTCAGTAGATGAAGCGTGTATAGTAGGAGTTAGTGTGCTCGGCTAGAAGTCGCATCCAAATGTCAAAGATCCAATCCAATCCAAGTCCAATCGGAAAAAATGGCGGTCGAAAGCATCGCGCATTTGCGTGTGCGTCTGACGATAAACGCTCTAAATTCTTTCGAACGGACGGATACGTAAATTACGAGCCCGTTGATTAGCGCTCAACTGGCCGCAAGAAAGCGTGAGGCCATAAGTGGACAGCACGTCTTCTGTTCGTAGACATTTCACAGACCTTACACTAAAACGTCTACACGCTGCACACGAACTGTGCCGGTAACTATCTGTGATGGTAGAGGCCCGCGACGTGTGAGGCATCGCGGCATCAGTCTGTCCTCTCTTATCTCCCTCTCTCTGCTCGTGCGTTCACACTGGCACAGGTCAAGAAAACTGTCAACAACGAGCGTTCGCCTTCTCAAGTCCCTTACCGCTTTTACCGCGTACTGCTTGCTCAACCAGAGTGTACACGCTATCGCCTGTTTACGTAAGCGTTCGCGAGTTTGTGTGCTATAGGGGGTCCTCATGCGAAAGTGGAGCGCTGCTTCCTGCAGAAGCATACCGCCTTTGCCGGCCACATCGCGAACAAGCGCGCAGCGAACAGGCTCTTCGGGACTTTTCGCCGCAGCTTATCGCCCTTTCTAAGCGGGAGAGTTCGCGAGGTGCCCATAAATACCTTCCGGCTCACTGAAGAACTGATTTACCGTATGCGGCTGACCGCCGGCCACGAGCCACTCGTCACGTGAACGCTTACGCGAGTGCCCACATGGTAACCTCCCGTCGTCCTCTCCTGTCGTCTTCCCTGTGCTGTTCCTGGAAATTATATAATAACCTCTGTTGTAACTACAAGTACGCAGTAGCCTACTTGCCGGAACACATGTTTATTGCAACTTGCAATACAACGGAAAAGAACTACAAGGCACTTACGTGGCCGTCTTATATGGTTATACAGAGCAACCTAATCAGTGACATCAGAGAGCCAGACACGTGCACGTGGGTCCTACCTTAGATACAACAATGCAAGACCTCAGTGACGTCAGAGCACCACTAACACACGTTCCATCTCTGGGGTGATGACCCAACAGCTTCCGGTATTCTTTTTTCAATCCCTGCCCAGTGACGCCAAAATAAGCCATTGTGTATTGGAAGCGGTTAGGGACGGAAAATTTCCTGTGGTGTACGCGTGATAAAACAAACAGTGGCAGTGCACGGTAAAAGTTGTCCGTATACTTTATCGACGACATGGTTAAATAGTCTGGCACTGTAAGACCGCTGCAGCCTGTGCACCACATGCTCAGAAGCAAGCCCGCTGTTGTTTGTGATAACCCCGACGCTTCAGCGGAGCATATTATCATAGAATACAGCGGGTTCACTTGCGTGACTGTTCGAACATCCTCGACGGATGTCCTCGAACAAAGAGCAAGGAGTTTAGACCGCGGTCTTGCCCTAACAAGCAAAGGCGTGTCGCGACTGCCCTTCGGAATTATTTAGTGGAGGCTAATCTTACCGAATGCCCAAAAGTGACATTGCTCGCTCTACAGTGTGCTTATTTTTTGAACGGGCTGATGTCATGGCCTTATAGCCCTTTTATAAACTATACGTGAACAGACTTGTGTCGACTATTTCAATACAATGTCACGGGAGACCTTCCTACATAGGTACTCCATGAACAGTGTTTTCGGTGCTGGTACCAGTAGATACTTTCTTTCTGCGCTTGTTTTCGTGTGTGTAGATAGTGTTTGTTCATATTTGCATCTTGCGCTTGCTTTTTTATCGTCGCTTGAGCAACAAAATTGGAATTTTGGTATAGCCGCCTGTGACGTTGCCTACCTTCCCAGGTTTCTACATTAAAAAAGAAATCAACTCTTTCGCTGCTTGCACTTCTTCTTCAATGTTGGTGGTAGTGGTGTGTCGGTTACCGAGTATGTGTCCTTGGAAATTATGGCCCATATACAGAAAAGGTTATCGGCAGTGCTTTCGTGTAAAATATTAAATCAGCACCCGTTAGAAATTCGCATCGTCATAGAAAAAAGAAATGAAAAAGACTTCAACCAGCGGCAAGTTGTGTTTTCGCCCAATATCATTTACATTCTCTTGCTTGCTCTAGATTTTAAGTAAAACATAACATTTAACTCCACTTACGCTTTCCCTGCCTTTGTTGTCTGTTGCTTCACATGATCGTGACTAACCAAAAAGTTTAACCCCTCGGACTCTCCCATTCCAGCCTAATATAGAAATAATGACAGATTGAACCATGGCCATCTTGTAAGTGACCACGCCTACCGTTGCGAACTCATAATTTTCAGCAAAATACTGCGTTGTAAACGCAACGATTCGCAAAGCTTGCGCACGTCCGCAGAATCTTATTCTATTAGTGCGTTTCAAAAGAATACAATTTCCTGAAAATTAAGGAAGACAACATGCAACAAATAACCTCGCAATAAAGAGAGACACGTATACATATGGAGTAGGAGAAGGCGTGGTCTTTAACCCCAGCCGACCCCGGTAATCTACCCTACACGTGAGGAACGGGAAAGGGGAAAGACGCATTAGAAGGAAGTCTAGGAGAGGTGGTGTGAACCCGTCGGGGTATAGCCAATGGTTACAGCGTTGTGCTGCCGAGCTCGAGATCGTCGGTCCGACCCCGGACATGGCGGCCGCATTCTGGTGAGAGCTAAATGCAAAAACCCACGCTGACGCCTGGTGGCACGTCTCCTCCATCGCGACTACCAACGTCGATGACCATGAGCAACCGTCGTGCATATGGAAGCTGCACTACGCTGCACACGCTAGCACAACGCGAAAGACGAAGCACGTAACTGACACACTAATACAACGCGCAAGACAAAGCACGTAACTGAATCGTCACCGAGTCAAATCAGCGCGTACAGCGCGTCGTAATTGCAGCCTCCGCGATCAACTTCAGAAACATTTTCAGAGCTAATTGCGGAGGCCACGCTCCGCTGTGCTGAGTACGGTGAACGCCACCTAGGTGGCGTTGGTAGTGCTTCTTGATGCCAGCGTCCCTTCGAATGCTGGCATCGAGGCGTCGTACTGCTGAGACCACCGAAGCGTTCACTGTCGGTGCGCGTTAGTGTCATAATGCAGTACTTCTCTTTTATTGCGATAGCAATTATATGGACACTCAAAAGCAGATTTCTGCCGTCGGCGTCGCCGTCGCCGTGAGGTTCCGTATGACGTCAATGGAGATGAAATCGTGACCGCGCGCCGCCGAACGCTGTATGTGCGAGTGAAAGGGCACGAGGGACGCGCTCTTTCACGGGGAGTGAACGCACGGCGGAGAACAAACGCGCGTTCCGCGCCGTGCTTGCTTAAGGGCTGCAGAAGTAGGCGTCTCTTTCCTCCTTTACAATCACCATATATGTGGAGCAAACGCGCCTTCTTCCGATGCGCGAGAGGCCGTGGGGGAGGGAAGGAAGGGGGAGGGAAGGAAGGGGGAGGGAAGGGAGGCGACGTTTAGCTGCGGCACCAAGTGCCTATTTATATCAGAGGCTCCGGCAACAGTCACCAACGCCGCACGCATTTTGAGCGAACGCGGGCAAAACGCCGACGGCGTCGACAACAGTTCTGCGCGTTGCCGGTGCTGCTGCATGTCCAAGTTTATACAGCTGATAAAGCTAATATCATTACTCCGTATAGCTCTCTACAAATTTGCTATCGCAATTGATGCTTCACCTTTCAGGTGAAACTGCGACAACTTTTCTGCTCGTAGGCGGCGACAAAAACGTTCGTTCACATTAAGGTTCACATTAAAGAAAATCCCAAGAGGCCAAAAAAAAAAATGAGCCTGGAGTTACCCGCTATACAGCGTGCGTTGTAATCGGACTGTGGTTTTGGCGCGTAAAATACCAGTATTTCATTTTGAGTCAGCGTGAACGCCGCCGGTGTGTTGTTTGAAGCCACGAGACCGAACATTAGACGAATCCATGCACTAGCCATTCATTTCCGTGGTAGTATCTGCACAGGAGCAGCGCCAGGATTCCGTCTAACAATGTTTGCAAGAAACACTACTTGTGCAACCCTTAGTGTGTGTTTGTGTGTGTGTGTGTGTTTTGTTTTTCTTCTCTTGTTCAATTAGGCACACCACCGGGCACGGTACTGCGGAGGCCTGCGCGCTTGCTTGCAAGGGTTAACGACACGCCCGCACGCAGTTCCTTTAGCGTCGCCGTGCAATAAACGCGATGGTAATTGCGTTTGAAAGGAAAGGAAAAAAAAAAGAAAACAAATAAAAGCGCACGATCCTCTCACATGCATGGAGCGCTAGCTGCCGCAAGCGCGTAATACGCGCGCATTAAACTATTCGCCGCGAACGTAACAAGCGGTTTGTGAACGCGCACGTAATACCGTAAAAAGCTGCGTAATAGCCGCACTCGTGGAGTAGGTGAACCCCGAACGAACAATTCAGGGTCATGTAACAAGTGGTCGATCTGTCCTTCAAGTTGCTTTCCACATTGTTTCGTTATTAACAACTACTGCGCTATTTACCTACGAGCGATAAGACCCTGTGTTATAACAAAGCTTGAAACGTTACCGTTGAAATATTTTACGTATTTTTTTTTCTGACTGCCTTATTAATTAATTTTTATATTGGGCCGTTTACTGGCGCATATATGCTATCGGTGCAAATGTTTTTTTTTGTTTTGTTTTGCAAGGGGTTATATTGTGTGCATAAACCTGATTTCTGAAATATTGCCCGTGCCATGCTAGCTCAGTGGCTATGACATTCTGCTGGTAAGCAATTGAGGTCGAGGCTGCGATTCCCGGTTTGCGGCGAGCGCATTCCGATGGGGGGCCGGAGTTAGAAAACCCTCGTGTACCGCGGGCCTTCTTTGGGTGCACGTTAAAGCAGTACTGAACACATATTTTCGAAGTTCTCAGAAAGTATATCGCACGCCTCTCGAACGCGAAGGGATGACGCTTAGAAGGCATGAATGTTGGAAATATAAGATACTTTCATTCATTCATTTACCTGACTGTATCGCGTGAGCGCCTTATGCTTACAAGAAACTGACATGCACTTACATTACACTTACAAGAAGCACGCACAAGATACTTTTACACTTACAAGAAACACAAGATCCTTTAGTTATGCCTAGTAGAAACGTATACACTTATTTACTTTACATTCGCACGTATTTAACACCTATATAATTGCGACACTAAAGTTGGTCTCGGAATGCGAGGCAAGGCGTCGTCGATGTTACGTGACGTCATGAAACGTCACTGAATTTGCTGACGCCGTGTAGCAATGTCTAGATGGTGGTGTCCTTGCTCATTAAAAAAGAAATGAAAAACATATCACCGCCCCTTCCACTCCGTGGAGATAGTCAAACAGCGAAGCTGTGTCAGTTACACCGCGTGTTACATGTGCATGTGTTGCACGTGATGCAGTTGCGCAAACGCAAGTAAACACAGATCTACAATAGTAAGTTATATTGAAAAGTTGCGAGGCGAGAAGAGGCAGCGACTTCCGACGCTACTCGACGAGTGTCCAGTTATCTGGTCGAAACCTGCCGAGCCGCCGCCAGAGGCATCGGCTGCAGTCACGGACACCGCGCGCGTTCTGCGCGAACGCTTCGAAACGTGGAGGGCGTCGGCAGCAGCTTTGCGCGTCGCGCGTCATCCGAAAGGGCGCGTGCCTCTCCTCCTCTGCTGGTCACAAGACCTGCCCTCACCCGGCGCGGCTCTCATCTTCTCCTGGTCACGTGACCTGCGTGACACCGGACAGGCGGCGAAGGGTCGACTGTTCAAAGATGGATACGAGTGCTGCGCGCGTTTCTTCTGCTTGCGCACGCGTGTGGCAGTCTCAACCCGTCAAAGTGTTGATTTGGGCGAGTTGTTTAGACACTGTGAAATGCTTTTTGCGCTAGAAGATTCGGAAAAAAAAAGAAAGGGAGGTACAGTAGTGGAGCGATACCGTGTATTATGACGTCATGACGCATCCATCACGTGGATGAGTGAGTCAAACATTGTAGCAGACAAAAAAGTATTATAGCAAATTATTTAAAGCGCTCTGACCCTTACCACTATCTTTTTCAGGTTTCGAGGATTTCGACTTTTACCTAAGGGAAAAAAGAAAATGAAGTCGGAAATGTCATGCCATTATTTATTTTGTCATAGATAAATCAACCCAATTGCGTTTATAACAATACCCAGAAGCATGCCGCCAAATGATCGAGGTCATCAGTGCCGAGTTCTGCGTACTAAATTTCAAAAATCAGAAGTTCGACCTCGATTTCTTCTGCTCCTCACAGACTAATGGCGCCATCTTGACTCCACTGATTCGCGTCTACGTTAAACGTGCATACGTTGTTTAGAAGAGACAAACACATTTTGGAGAATGTATAAGTTCTGCTTGAAATGCGATTATTGGCACATTTCCGTCACACTAATCACAACTTTGCCCCGGGTAGAGCCTATTCGTGATTTCGCGATTCCAGACCGACTTACCAAAGTGACAGCATTGACCATCACCACCATGCCAGTGGCATTAAGCATACGCATATGTGGCACCGGCATAAAGGAGATATATAAAACAGATTAATAAGAAAACTAAGTCGTTCTTGTGAGTACGCTTCTGCAATAGCAAAATGGGCACTTTTACCTCGAAAAGAGGCTTGCAAGACGGGAACACACACACAAACACGCGCACGCGCGCGCGATAAGTAAGAAAGACGTGTGACACTGCCTCCTTGAAGTTCCCGCACAAACTCGTCTTTTTGACGACACGGCTTTCGACACGTCTACCTAAATTGCTGATCGGTAAACATGCACTAGATATTATTTTGACCGACGCTACGAGTGAACTTGGCTAGTTTCCAGAACTCTTCTTGCGCCTCGGTCAGCTCAAATGCGATAAAAGGCTTTGAAATCTGTGCGATGTCACACTGGTGCGTACCGGTCAGCGCGCGAAATTAGAAAATTAAAGTGAGGCGTTAACTTTGATTTGCAGTAATCGACCTCTTTCCACGAAAGGTCCGAAAATACGCTGAAATAATACTTTTAATTGGTCTGCGCTGGACGCATGACAGAAGAAACAGAATAAGCGGAGCATGGGATAAGGGAAGAAGGAAAAAAGGCAAGAACAGAGAATAAATGCAGACGACACCCATTTTTGAGACTATATATGTATTTTAAATAGCAGTTCTTGTCAGGAACGCTACAACCTTATCAGTCTAAACTAATTTAGTATTTCTCTTCTGCGTCCCGTTAAGGACATTAAAGGAAAATATTAAGTCCAGCTAGATTGAAACATTAGGCTTCTGTGATAACGAATTCGTCGTTGCTAGCGAGAAGAGAGATTTTATAAGCGAGAAAATGTCGAAAATGGGAAATCAGAGTGGCGCCACCTGTTCCGGGACAATGGCATACCTTTCACGTGACGTCAGCACTGGCTGATTCACAGAGTGTGACATATAGAGGGAGGTCACGTGGAGGTCACGTCAGTTCGCCCGATCTGGAGCGTGCGGTTCTAGCTGAAAACCTGCAGTGTGACATTCGGTGGCAATTTTCTACGCAACAATTGATGGAATGGCACACACGAAAACGTTGATTTACCTCTAGACAAATATTCTACCGATATAGTATCGATGTATTTTCTTTCTTTAGTGTCTCTTTAAGAAAATGTTATAAGCACTTGCGACATTAGCCCCTAGTGTGATTAACTTTGCCAGTGGGAGACGGTAAATAACAAGAAATAAATCGGGAAGGGGGGAAGTAGTACCCCTTGTGCTCGAATCTATACGGTACACTCGTATCAAGCCACTGTGACCACACAGGGAGAGGGACTCTTGACTCTTCTTCACGCCTAGAGGATCGGCCGTGACTCATTGGTTCCAGCACTACAAGATATCGTGCACTTCTCTCGCCTTGTCCAGGTCTCCAAATTAGGCAACTATTACGAAGCTTCCTTTTTTTTTTTCTATTTTGCTTCGTCGTAATTACTCAACGCACGTCGGTCTTGCAGGTATGGCGCTGGCTTCACTTGGCTCATTCTCTCCCGCTCCATTCCTTCTTGTTTGCTCTCAACGAGTCGGGTTTCGTAAACGGAATTTGTTTCTGTTCACGCACTGACCAGGCACGGCGCATTAACCTTTCCCGGTCTGGGGTTTTCGCGAGAGGCTGCTAGGTAAACGAAGGCAGGAGAAGATAGGATGATGCGAGACTGGCCAAATAAACTGAAAACAAGACAAACGCTAACGTTTCTACGGTCTAGTATATTCTTTCGAGCTGATAATGATGATTAACATTATCAGCCATCCTCATTGCCGGCTATTTTTTGCTTTTGTTTCCCAGCAATGGCTCACACTCACTACAGGGGTTGGCTGAGAACCAGGCTGTTTTGCAAGCGGTTTAACAATAAGATAACCAAAATAGAACTTATTATTATATTAGAGCGCTGTTGACAGCAAAACAGTAATGTAGAAATGAGAAGAAAGTAAAATTGAATTTTAAGAACAAATACGTTAGAAAGAATCAATAGAATGAAAGAAACTATAGTTATAATTTAAGAAATTGAATATTTGCAACTTTCTTAGCAATACAGCACTATTACCGGGCCTTTCGTCGTTTGTTTTACCTGTGCTTTATTGCGCCATCGTCACAGTGTTTCACAACCCTTCGTTTCTCGCAGGTTCTGGAAACCTTTGGAAAAGGATGAAAAGATACTACGCAAAAACAGACATGCGTACAAAAAAAAAAAAAAAAAAAAGCGATCCGATCTATGAGACAACGTGCCGGTGAGGTAGCTGGTTGGAACGTGTTGGAAACTTGTTGAAAGCATTTCTGGCGAAACGGTAGTACGACGGTTCAGATGGTTTCATTCGCATCACGCGTTTCGCTCTTAGATAATTCCCTAATCAGTACAAACATACTACTGCTATTACTAATACTACTATAATTGCTACTAATATATCAGCACCACTACTGATGTCACTACCGTCTGGATTAACTCCATGACTGTCTGGGACGAATAAAAGCATTCATTCATTCCCTAGTACTATTACTATCACCATCACCACTATATACTGCTACTACTTGATTCAAAGTATTCACTGGATTCAAACAGATGTTCATGACATTTCATTGCAGCACATGGATCACCAAACTGATATTCTTTCAAAAGTCCTAGATAATTAACATACATGACTTATAGAGATCTAGGCTCAGCGTAAAATTTAATCTAGAGACCCTAAAGAAACGTACGTAATCTGGAATGTCTGGCGCACTTGGAGAAAATTCCTATATAGAATTATCCAACAAAACTTGGTGAGCCTTGGGTTTTACGTGCTCCTAGTCTGAATTCTAGAAAACAGTACCTGTGCTTTTCACTGCCTTCATTTCTTAACGATTATCACAGTAACAGCTTTGACATTTTTTGCTTACAAGTTATCGTGAGCTACGTGAAATGCGTACCTTACCATGAGCACTGCGTATTAACAACGTTGTTCTCGTGCGAAAAGTTATACTTTGCCTATTGCTTATGCTTGTTTATGCTATGCTTTACTGCTTGTGTATCCACATTTTGTGATAATTGTGTACGCTGTACCACAGTGATGCCAAAATTGTGTTTCATTAAGGGCTGTAGCCTCGACAAGCTGCATAACTGCAGCTTTTATCCTGCAGTCCTACCATCAGTTTTTGTTGTACATGGTGGTAACTACTACCACTACCACTACCTACCACAACAACAACAACAACAACAACAACAACAACAACAACAACAACAACAACAACAACAACAACAGCACCAGCACTACTACTACTACCAACTATCTGCTACCATTACTACTAAACTTCCACCACCACCAGTCACCACCACCTCCGTTACCAACACTAGTACTTCTACAATACGACCAACTCCTCAGCATATGCGCGTTCCGTTTCCCACGTTCGAGCCAATCCATTGCTCTGTCTGGGCGCGCTTTGTGTTCGAGTGAAGGCTACCTTCTGCAGTAGTACCGAGCAGAGCAGTCGGGAGCAATACTTCTTTGTGTTTGAATTGAGAGTTATGTACGCACCGCTCCCGCTGCTACAGCATTCAGGATAATGGCGCAAATGCGCATAGAGCCTCACTGCGGGCAAGAAGAGAAGAGACGCCGAAGAAAATTGACCTCAGGAGAACGAACGGCGGTTTCCATAGACGTGGGTGGCCTGGAACGTGCGCTGAATGCGAAGCTCGGGTCCCCTACGAAAAGAAAAGAAAACCTTTTTAAAGCCTATAGTTTGAAGCAGAGCATCTCGTAAGTAAAGTTATACACCCGGTCTCACACACTATGTGCTACGGCCGCGGCGATGCCCATAAAGTGGTTGAAGAGGCGGGTGGTAGGTTATCAAAACGGAATGATTGCAGGGGCGTGCTTGAAATTGATTTCGAAATGTGTCTGACGGTAAGTACGGCGTCTCGCGTGAGGGAGAAACAAGAATAATAAAAAAAAAGGGGGGGGGGGCGCAAATCGGACCACACCCAACGGGAGTAACAAATTGAATGCAGATAACGTCCTTTCGCAGAAGGGGTTGGTGCGCGCGTAATGATTCCCAAATGGGAATGGATGGGCTTTCGGGGCTCAACAGTCCAGAACGTGCTCGCCATACAAAAGCAGGGGCAGAGCGACGAAATCCCCTCGAGAAGCACAATTTCGACGTGTGAATCACCAGAAGCAATTGTGGAACCCTTTCTTGCCCTTCATACGTTATTTAATGTGCCAGGCAATGAGGATAATTGATCACAAGCAGTACTATATTGACTCTTTAATTAGCGATAAATGAAAGGGACTGTCAGAGAAGCAAAACAAGCACCATTAAAACGTTCTATGTGCAGTGCAAGAATCCTATACGCTTTTTTTTCATAGTATAATTGCAGAAATGATGAATAATTGAGGTTGAATCACTGTGAACATAAATTGTACAGATAGCGTTTGAAAATTATAATGCGTTATCAGGCTTTGTATTGTGATCCTTAGGCAGGAAATCTTGGAATATATGTCGAGCTTTCAACTTGAGAGGTGACGTCACAGTGAAGTCATGGATTTATGGATTTCTTTCTTTGTTGTTATATTTTGATGGTAAAGGTCATAGGCGAAGTTAGTTGGCAACAGCTTGCCCTTTCAGCGACCAAGCGTCACATATTTTGCAACTAATACAGACGGCGAAGAACATGACATCTAGGCTCTACATCTACATCTAAATATATTTGTGGCTGAAAGTACACACACACATGCAAATAAGACATGTTGTAAGAGATAATTACTAGCACTTCCCAGAAAATACGCAATGCATCATCCAACCACATGTAAGGACTTTCTTTCAGTGACGTCTCGCAATAAGATCGTGTAACTTTGACGCATTCGTCGACAGTATATCGCTATTTGCGACTGCAAGAGATAGAACGTTTATGCTAAGTGTCCAGCTAGTGAACTCTTCACAGCGTGTCCAGAACGGCAACAAACACTTTTGTAATGGACGTATGTAATGGACTTTCAGTGCGTGCATGTGTGTTTCTTGTTGGCATGGTTAAATATGTAGACGCTGGTTCGAAGAAATGCTACCAGCTGTTCCTTTTCACGTGGGAAACAGAGATCCATCACAATTCACACAACATTACAAAGAAAAGATAGACACACCATTATAGCGTACAACCACAATAAATAAAGAACACGAAACGTCACAACAGAGAAATAAGCTCGGACTCTTTAAAGCGTCACTGTTGCGAATTATGAATGACACATATCATTGGTTTCACAAGAAAATTAGAAACACATTTCCTCGTGATTGGTTCACAATGAGTGATTAACTTATCGTTCAAGGTGGGCATGTATCTGTTATTAACTTGTTCGAAACTGTCTTAATGTGCTGTTTCTGTTCATATTGCTTATTCCCATTACGCTTCCTTTTATTTATTTGTACACCTGCTGCTAAATTTAGACTCGCCTGCCTAATAAACTAATGCACTATCGACAGGAGGTCCCTCTGCCAGCTTCAGTTCAGGGTAGACAGGTAAACTTTATTACAAAGATAGAGTTTTGTTTTGCCCCGAAGGGGCATCGCTAATGGTCGGGGTCCCTAGTCCAGTATACCAACACACCTGTGTGCCCATGTTCTCATTATTAACTTCAAACAATTAAAGAGAAGAATAAAGAAATCGAAGGTGCTCGATATTTTGTTGTTCACGATCATACGAAAGCATAACACAGGGGAAGCTAACCACGTAGCTAAAGCATAGGGAAAATTAATTGTTGCGTTTAAATAATATGTAGCAGTAATAATGTAAGGGGGAACGAAAGAGGACGGAACAATAAAATGCCGCAAGTGGGGACTTAACCCATGTTTTCCATCATTACGCGTACAATTACCGCGCGATTACCCGCGATTACTCACGCCATTACCCGGGCAATCACGCGCGAACCCGCGAGAAGAGCACGCGTAATGCGGAGGATGGTGATTAAGCACCCGCACTGCAACCCGAGTTGCACCCTTAAGAGTGATTTACTGTCTATAACTCCCACCCTTGCGTCCTCGTTAGTTTAGGTTAGGGTAGCTCAGATTTTGGTGGACTAAAAATGGTGTTTTTAGGTGTTACTTAGGTGGATGTGAGGGTGGTAGTTATAGACAAGTTTGTATCCTTAAGGACCTTAGAGGGTGTTTAACTGTCTATAGATCACACCCTTACAACCTTGTTAGTTCATGTTAGGTTATGTTAGCTTAGGTTTTGTTGAGTTAAAAAGAGTGTTTTTTAGTTGTTACTTAGGTGGGTGTGAGGGTGGTAGTTATAGACCAAGTTTGTACCTTTAAGGACCCTTAAGAGTGCTTTACTGTCCATAGCTCACACCCTTATACCATTGTTAGTTCACGTTAGGTTAGGTTAGCTTAGGTTTCGTTGAGTTAAAAAGGGTGTTCTTCAGGTGTTACTTAGGTGGGTGTGAGGGTGGTAGTTATTAGACCAGTTTGTATCCTCAAGGACCCCTAAGGGTGCCACTCGGTTGACAGTGCACCTGCGTCAAGTTGTCTTCGCGTCCACTTTCACGCTAACAAAACACACCGATAAAAGGTCGTAGACGAGCAAGGAAACGACAAACACGTCGTTTTAGCGCTGTTTTTTTTAACAGATAGAACCACACCAAGTCGCCCAGCTCTCAGTTCTGACGAACTGCGCTCTCATTTCCCGTTACCCGATTATTTCTACGTTTTAATTAGTCTTACCAACTAACTTGTGCTATGCTTTATCTGACCTTATTGTGTGAAACTGCAAACAGGCATCTCCCGAAGTTACCCGATGGTGCCTCGCTCAAGTATAGGGAGGCTTAGAGCACGAGACTCGCTATAGTCGCGTATGCAAGCCGCTCTGGGGGCGAGATTCCGAGAAGACGGGGCAATATACAAGGGGTCATTTTGGACGCCAGAGAGATAACACATGTTCGCGCATGTGGCGAGAGCCGCCGGCTGCGCATTTATGATCCTCGCGGAGGCGGAAGAAAAAAAAAGTAAGAAAGAAAGGAAAGCAAAGGAAGGTTTGAAAGAAATAAAAATAAAAACGAGCTGTCATTCTTTGTGGCGAAATCAGAAACGCAAATGCCCGAGGGAGCCTCGCGTCGCTGAGGCCTCGGCGATTCCCGGAATAAAAGAATCCCGGGAAAGGAGGCCAGAGGCGTTTACACTCTTCGCTGCTTCCGAGATTGGATGAGGCCTCGCCGACTCTCACTAATACAGTGCAGCCTTGTAGACGCTACAGCACCGGCGCGCATACCGTGCCAGTAGAGTAAGTATACCGCGTGTTGGACAGCTAACTTAACCAAGCTGTTCAACGAAATAGATTTAGAAGACACGGTGCAAGAGACATTTATAAGACTTACGCGTACAGTGTTCAGTCGTTAGAGGTCGGCCGACCGAGCATCATAGATCTTAAAATTATATTGTAGCTGTGTGGGCATGTTGGTAACACATGACAAAAAAAGAAAAAAAAAAAAAAAAAAAAAAAAAAAAAAAAAACGTTTTAGCGCCCAACCAGGCGATCACGGTGAAAGAAGACAGGAGACACACGAGCGCTATTTTTTATGATGATGATGATGATGATGATGATGATGATGATGATGATGCCTCAATACTTGGCACAACCCACTGAGGGGGATAGGTCACGAACCGGGTGGTATTATGATAGAAATTTGAAATAAATTAATTTTTAAATACATAAGTGTAAGAATAAAAATAAATGACTAATTGAAAACGAGAAATAAAGCAATAATAAAAGAATTAAGTAGTGTTTACTAAGTTAGTCAGCCTTGCCTGAATAGGAATAGTAATATGAATTTAATAATAAATTAAATACAGCAAGGGAAATACGTAGATTTTGAATAATAATAATAATAATAATAATAATAATAATAATAATAATAATAATAATAATAATAATAATATAATTGTGGTTTTATGACTTTACTTTTTGAATTTGCTAAAGCTATAATTTATTGAAGGATAAATAAAGCAATCACGTAACAATGGGAAAATATTAATAAGGCAATCTTTTTGTGTCACATAAAAAGTTATAAATGGCTCGGCAAACATTCCCGTGGCCATATCCTAACACCGTGGCTCCAAGTGAGAGTAAAACTGAACTGCTTAACGGCAGTCCTAGATTACGAAGTGGGATTTCTAAACATCGTTGTCGATGATTAGAAAACCGCCGACAGGATAGTAAAAAGTGATCGATAGATTCTGGTTCATTGCAGAGGTAGCATAATGGTGATGCCGCCAGACCACATCTGTGCAAGTAAAAATTTAGTTGTGGAATACGGCAACGCAGTCTTGTAAATGTTACTTCGAATTGCCGGTTGGGACACCACTGTCGATTCCAAGAATAATTTAGATGTATAAAGTCTGTTGATTTTGCTAGTGCGAGGCTTTTCTTGTCTTCAGTCCAAAGCAAACTGCCTATATCTGGCTGCAGTGATATACGCAGTTGCCGGCAGCACAGATATCGCCGGACCCTTTAAAGAAGCTCGTGCTAAAGAATCAGCTATTTCATTAAGTTGGATGTCTCGGTGGCCTGGTACCCATACTAAATGAACTAACTTTAAGTGGGGAGGAGCTAATGTATAAAACGTGTTTAAAGCTGTCAAATTTGTAGATGCGTTAAGCGCGCTGCATACAGAAAGTGAATCTGTGACAATAATAACTTTTGTAACATATAGCGGTAACTTTCTCAATGCAAGAATTATTGCCAGAAGTTCGGCCTGAAAAACTGGTGTGTAATCTGGCAGGCGAAGTGAAAAAGACCAATCGAGGGATGGTGAGTATATTCCCACGCCTGCCTTCTCTTCACACGAGGAAGCATCAGTCGCTATTACATTTATTGGGAAATGGGCCAAATAATCTTGCAAAAGGGCATTCAAATATGTTGGTGGCAGCAGTTTTGCGTTATTGGGGAAAATATCCGCAAATTCTATTTTAAAGGACAATGTGGACCTATCAAACGGAATGATTTCCCTAATGTGAACATTTAAAGGTGCTAATTGTGCCTGCACAAATACAACCTGTGGGGTATGTAACCGAGGCCACGTGATCTCAAAAAATGAATTTGGTTCACTAATAAATATATATTCTGTACGTCTAAGAGGCGATTCATAAGCCCTTAAGTAGGTTTGAACCGTAAGCATACAGAATCTCGTGTGAAGAGAAGGTAAGCGCGCTTCCTGGTATAACACGTTATTAGCAACGAATTTAGGCAGGCCTAAACATATTCGAAGAGCTTCTCTCTCTAAAAGAACAAGTGGTCTTATTTTATATTTTGCACCTCCGGAAAACAAAACACATCCAAATTCTATAATCGGTCGTACATACATACGGTAGATCATAATTAATGTGTCACTTCGCATACCAGATCGCCGGTTACTGATTCTACGTAATAAACCTACAGCTCGTGTCCCTTTCGTTGCAATATTTTCTATGTGAGAACGCCAGCTAAGTTTTTCATCATATGTGATACCCAGGTACTTAAGCGACTCTACTTGTGGAATTGTTCTCTGATCATATACTAAAGATAAATGTATCGGCCCGGAAAGCGGAAAGACAAGGACTGCACTTTTGTTTACGTTTAGAGACAGGTGAAGAGTGTGAAGCCACGTCTCTAGCATACTGAGGTATGTTTGCAAGGACAGGTAAAGGGAATTGATGTCTCTTGCTGTCGCGAAAAATGCGATGTCGTCTGCATAGACATAGAGATGAACTTCCCGGCTCAGTGGAATTGAACTCATCAAAAGGTTAAATAGGACAGGAGACAGAACAGCCCCCTGGGGCACCCCTCTTGTCTGATCGAATTTTGTTGAAGAAACGCCGTTTTGAAAACAATAAAATTTTCTATTTCTTAAAAATGCAAAAATCCATGTCGTTATATATCTCGGAAAATTGTAGGACTGTAATCTGTCCAGTAGTAGTGGGTACTCGACACTGTCATAAGCTTTCGCCACGTCAAGAGTCACTAAAGCACTCAATTCTTTTCTATTTCTAGCAAGTTGGATACGGCTTTCCAAGTCTACATGCGCACACCAAATAGAGAGACCAGGCCGGAAACCTATTTGACTTGGGCTCAGTAACGAATTTTTAGATATATGATCGATCATGCGATCATATAGAACTCTTTCAATAAGTTTTACCATATTTGAGGTAAGAGAAATAGGTCGAATATTGTCAAGATTGTAGCCAGCTCCTTGTTTTTTAAGTAGCGGAATTATTTTGGCTGTCCTCCATTCTTGAGGAATCCAAGCATTTTTTAGAGAATAATTCACGGTGTTTAGAAGTTCCTCAGGAGACATTGCAAACAAAATTTTTAACATGGCATTGGAAATGCCATCAGGACCTGGTGCTGAGGCAGGCAAAGATCTAACGATATTGGAAAGCTCCGACACTGTGACTTCCACAAAGTCATCCGCGATGGGAGGTCTTAATTGTCGATTCGGCAAACGTGATGTTAAGCGTTGAGCTAATCCCTTTCCTATGAATTCTAATGAAGCAGATATCTCGCGTGGTGAAAGAATTATCGATGTAGTATTCGCTGATGTCGGTATGAACTTTCTATACCGAAGGAATCTGAACAGTGCTTTTTTGTTGTTAGGCTTAGAGAGGAATTCATGATGTTTTTTATCATATTCGTCTTTGGCATTCGATACAGTTCTTTTGAATGTGGCAGCTGCAAACTTATAATCACTCCAGTTACTCGGAGACTGATTGTAAAGTAGTTTTTTCCAAGCGGCTTTTCGTCTTCTATAATCCCGCGTGCACTCCGAATTCCACCAAGGAGAGTGAGTACGTTTATCTTTGTTAATATTGAACTGAGATCTTTTATATGAACTTTTTAATACCGCGCAAAGACTCATGGCTTTGATGTCATCCGGCACCGTTATCTGGGAGTTGAGGGTCGCTTTTAATACACTCTGAAATTTCTGGTAATTGACAAAAATTCGCGCCGGAGACTCTAAAGAAGTAAGAGGGCACAGAATATCAAATCTAATGGGTAGATGGTCACTGTTTGAAGCAGAGTCGACTGTAGACCAGGAAGTCACGCACATCCCCGCGCTGGCAAATGTTAGATCCAATGCTGATTTATAACGGCCTTGAATAAACGTAACTGTTTTCGTGTTTAAGCAACAAAAATTTTGATTAATTGCCCAGTCCGATAATCTTTTTCCACATGAGTCTGTTCGGAAACCCCAAGCCACATGGTGTGAATTAAAGTCTCCCGCTATCACAATTTCTTTCCTACAAGATTTGACAACGTTATTAAGGTATCGAATATCTTGAACACCTGCAGGAAAATATGTATTAACTAAAGAAAACGGAGAACAACCAGGAATAGTTACATCTATTGCTAGTATCTCGCACTCCGTAGACATATACTGATATGATATTGTTGCTTTGTGGCATATTTTATTTGTTATCAGGAAAGCGAGTCCTCCACCTCTGGATGGACGGTCCAATCGAAATAAACGGTAGTTTCTTATGTGGAAATCTTGGCCATGTGATAGCCAAGTCTCCTGCAAAAGAATAATGTCGGGAGAAAATTGAGAACAAAAATATACTAAATCTGTGGCTGCAGAAATAATGGAACGGCAGTTCCACTGTAATACCTTTAAAACACCTATGATGAATTAATGCCTACTGTAGAAATCACTTGCTCTAAGATACTGTCTTTTAAAAAATCTTTCTTCGAAAGACTGTCTTTACAGTGTTTTGCGGGTTTTGATTTATGGATAGAACTTGAAGAATTGGGGTTAGCATCGGATTTTGAAATGTTATCTTTAACAATTTTTTTGGTTTTGGAGTGCGGGACAGAGGTGGATGAATTATCATTAGGTGATCTTGTGCGTTTAAGCGTCGGAAGATCCATTTCTACGTCCTGGTTGTTTTCCGACACTGATCCAGAGAAGCATCCGTTGTCGGTCTGCTGAGTTGAAGTTGATGGTCTTGCATTTTTAGTGCTTTCTGCAATGACTGGCGAGGGATCTATTAGTTGCCCAGCGTTCGATGTAATGGGATTTGTAGGAATCTGCGAGCTAGTGTTAGGGCTCGTTACAGAACTGAAAAGCTGAATCATTTGTGATGTCATCACATGAGCTAGAGTCTCCGATAGGTTTGATGTTAGTCGTTCCATAGCTTTTGACAGCGCTTTTTCGACAGCTATCGCAATAGCATCGGAAAGGGTCGAGTCTGCAACCATTTGTTGACGGGCTGTCACTCCTGCATATCCCTTAGATCTTCCCTGGACCTCAGCAACAGCATCACGGCGTGAGCAACGTCTCCTTTCAATTACTTCCAGGATTTGAAGTTCCTGTGTTCTCGCAGGACAGTTCGAGTAGTTAGCGTGGTGACCACCACTACAGAGACAGCATTTCTCTTCTTCGGATGAACAATCAGTAAATTGTGGTTGTCACCGCAATTACGGCAACGTGGCGCAGATCTGCAGCCCCTCACGTTGTGACCGAATCGCCAACAGTTGGCGCATTGTAGAATGCGTGGAGCTAGAGCTTCAACCTTATATATAAGGGGCCAGACCTTGATTTCTGTCGGTCGCAATGTACCAGCACATGTGATTATCACTGACTCAGTTGGAGTCTTCTTATTATCAATCACTCGGCTACACCGGTAAACGGAGATGACACCAGCCACCGAAAACATCTCTAAAATCTCTTCAGGGGTTAAACTGACGTCTACACCTCGTACAATGCCTCTAGAGCATGCAAGATGTGGTGGGACGAAACATCTCACCGGATGTGAAGCGAATGTTGGGCAATTGAGCAGTTCCTTGGCACAGTTGTGGTCTGGCGAGCAACATAAAATACCTCCCTTGCCGAACTGGCGGACCTCAGTGATCTGTCGGTAGTGAGTTGACGCCTTCTGCAACTCCACCTGAATCGTCTTCGGGTTTTTCATGTTAATTATACCCCCGTCGGTAGGCACCATGGCCACGGGAACGTTGCCGGTTCCACTGCGGAGAAAAAACTCAAGCGGTAGCTCCTGGGGAGCCACCGAGGCTGACCACGGGGAAGCCCCGAGGCCAGGTGATGAGACAGACATGAAGCAAGGCTGAGTAACTCAAAAACACATAAGAATTCTTCAAACGGAAATAAAAAGAGTAACGTAAGATCAAGGTGAACAAAGAAAATACCACCCGATACTTGACCCAAGCCCCCAAAGCAGGAGATGCTATTACAGGGATCAAACGCAGGAACGTAGGAATCGAACGCAGCCTCGAGACTTTGAACACAGCTCTCTAGGATGCGCCTGGAAGATGCGTCTACATTTTTTATTTTTTATTCTCTGAAAAAAAAAAAAAAGACGTGTGTCTCTCATCGTCTTTTACCCTCCTCGACTGGTTGTGCGCCTAAAGGTATTTGTTCGAATCGTATCTCGCCCAATGTTGTCTTAATTCTTTTTTTCGTTGAGCAGCTTGGCTAAATTTGAGCTGGGACACCCTATATGCCGTTGAGCTAATGTTTTGTGTGAAACTTCCTAGGTTCGTGGGGTGGCATACTTACCCTAATTCACGCAACTTGGGAGTGCGCTAAGCACCCTCATAGACCAAATACCAGTGACACAATGGAGCAGTGGGAGGCACAGCTCACCCGCTCTGACCTGGCAAGACAAAAGTCCTTAGCTAGCGAGGTCAGGCAGGCGGCAGAGGACAGTGGGACCCTGGACTGAGAGGCTCCGACCACCCCTCCTTAATATCTTTTCTATTACAATAAAGTTTCTATTAAAGTTTCTATTTTCCTAGGTTCGTGCCATGTCCCCGGCTACCATACAGTGCTCATTGACTCAAGTGAGTCTACGATGTTAAGTGTTCGTCATACATGTACATGCATGTGCGTGCTTTTAAAATTTGCTCATTTTCTCCTGTCATTTCTACCTATTCGCTTGGCAATCACACTGAAAGAAAGGAAAGAAGTAAAAGTCGGCGACGAAGGTCGCTGATGTTTCCAATATCACTATAAATAAAGAAACAAATAAACCGCGTCAATTCGCGCCACCATGCTGAATGTACTGTGTGTGTGTGTGTGTGTGTGTGTGTGTGTGTGTGTGTGTGTGTTGTGTGTTGTGTGTTGTGTGTGTGTGTGTGTGTGTGTGTGTGTGTGTGTGTGTGTGTGTGTGTGTGTGTGTGTGGTGTGTGTGTGTGTGTGTGTGTGTGTGTGTGTGTGTGTGTGTGTGTGTGTGTGTGTGTGTGTGTGTGTGTGAAGCACAAGGTTGTCTCGACAATATATTCAAGTTTGAAGTCTACAGGGTTTGGCAAAAGCTCGTCTCGTGGATAGCGTAGTTATAGTTGTGTATAACACGGACGCCTATTACATTTGAAAACTAGAAGGTTAAAAAGGAAAGAAAGAACAAATTACGTTTCCGCACACACACGGCAGTTTTGCTCACAATGGCGACAGTAGACATTTATAGACGACATGCAAAAAAACAAAAAGGGCGAAAAAGCGCGGCCAGCGCTTGTAGGTAGGCGGTAGGATACGATCACTACATTCAGCGTCTGAGCAGACATTCGAATACTTTGTGTGCTTCCGGATTAATTCGTGGCATTCATCTGCACTCGGTGCCGATGAATAACCTTATTTTAACCTCCCAGTTTTCTTATATCGTCGATGCTCTCTTCGCGAAGCTGACATCTTTGACGTCTGTCAGAATTGGAACGATACTTAAGATGGCCGTGCTGTTCGCTTCGCCATTTACTTTGCCGTCGACCGGAATTTTGGTAGATTATTAGATATTCCCTCGTGAACGAAGACGTCCTCCCAATAGAGTGACGTGGCTGCCAATGACAGGTTCACAATAAAGCCAGCTCCAGCGTCGTCTGTTCTCCATAACAGCAGCAGACGACGTTTGAACTGACGATCACGTCGCTGTGATTCCGTACTAAATAATACGATGTTTGAAGCCACGCGTTAACCACAACGAGAGACAATCAATGGCATATACTAGGTGTCGATGTCTAAAGGAAAGGATGAGTAATGCTTGCTTTCACGCAACATTTGTTTACCTAATGCACTCTTGGGGCTGCCTCGTCACGTATCTTGAGGCTTCGCCAAAGCCTGCACGGTACTTCCCAAAAACTCTGGTGATATACACAACCGTGGAATGCACAAGCGATCTGCCGCGTCCGCGTGAAGGCTGTCATAGCTTATGACGCAACGCTGCGTTGCTCATCGCAGGTCTTGCTTTGAGCGTGCGCGGTTTTACGTTTCTCGTGGGCGATTGTCGATTACGTCACAGTTTTCGACCTCCTGCTACAGCCACCTATCCTAGTTCTTTTCCGCTGGCGCTTTCGACAGCGCCACTAAGGTATGCTATCTTTATCTCAGACGAGGAATTATTCCTCTTATTTTTTTTTTTTTTGCCGCCTCAAAACAGTTCCTTGAAGTCAGTTTATTTATCCTCCGCCGAGTTTCTCTATACGCAAACGCGGCGTCGGAAGCGACGGCTTCCGTGTTGCGAAACGAATTGGCGATACAAGGCGTCTGTGTATACCTTATGCCACGCGTGTCCGCGGGCTCTGGAAAGCGGAAGCTAACCACCGTATTCGGGCATGCATCTTAACTGGAAGCCCATGCCAATGCCTGCTTTACTAGATGCCTGCCGCGTCTCTCGTTTTCCCATTAGAACGGAGGTTCCCGTGGTTCAGGGTAGTCGCGGAGATTATTATTATTTGATTTGTACACATATACACGCAAGGACACAAAGGGATTAAGGAGGGAGCAAACTGGCAACTGCCACCGAGAGGCGCACAACGCCTGCCTACTCCTATTGGAGGAGGGAATAGAGGAAATGAAAATATGAGAAAAGAAAAGAGGAAATAAAGAAATGACGGAGACACAGACAGAACAAAACAAAACAAAAACAAAACAAAAATAGAAATAACGTCCATAAACGGGAGGCCAAGTCAGTGTCCTTCAGAAAACTTAGCAGGACTCGATGGGCCTGGTCACGTCTTGCAGCGCTCCCCCTTGGAAAAAGGCAATCGCCAAGGGTCGCACATTGCAGCCCCATAAGTCTATACTCCTTAATTAGTGACGCGGAGAGACGTTCGCTCGCTGCCGACACTATATACTTCCTGTTGCGGAGGAGGTCACGATTACGAGGCTGGCGCGCGCTCGACCAATGGCTTGACGAGAGACCGCGGGTCCTGCCTCCGGGATCGCGACAGACGCCGTTATAATCTCGGAGGCAGGGCCACGTGACTTAGGTTTGGAGCAGCCGCCGCAGCTAGCGCCCGCAGCCTACCCCCTGCATGGTGGAGAGGAGGAAAGAGGAGAGGGACAGGAACCAGCTTCTCGGCTCACGCGGCAGGCATCTTCTAAAGGAGGCATCGCCCATGCTTGACTTGATTTATATGACGCCTGGCACGAACGTGCCTGTTGCATTTCCTTCGGCGCGTTCGCGACAGGCGTCATTTAAATCGAGACAAGCAAGGGCTTCAAGTTAAGATGCCCTTACGAATGCGGAGGTAAGCCACGCGCATGCGTAGTATCTTGGGCGCGCGGAACTGTGAATATGACTCTGTAAATTCGCCTCAAATGTTGGGATATCTTTCGTCAGGGTAGATTAGATAACGTGCTTACGAGGCTGCTGTCCAGTGGTGGATTCACACACAATACCTGCCGGCGTTACAGAACCTCGGGTAGTCGAAACTAGTCGGGAGACCCACCTACGGTGCCCCACAAGCATATCGCGGTATTGGCCCGTACAACACGATAATATCCTCGTTATTTTAATAATTTATTTTGACGCTGAACGCGAGAACGCTTGTGTATGCTGTACATTTAGGTATAAATTAAATAACCCAATGGCAGTCAAAATTAATCCGTAGCCCTCCACTAGGGCATTTCTCGTAATTGCTCTGTTGCAAGTTTAAGAAGTCAGATACCATTATTTCTACAAAAGATACAAAAAAAATGGAAATGTTAGCTCGGATTGATCACCCGGTTTGCTGCTCCATATGCTGAGTGACAAGCATGGTATACGGTCATCACAAATACACACCCAGACACTCACATACATAACAAAAGCGGTTCACAAAATCTCGTTAACGACGGTTGACTCCAGAAACCCCGGCAGCGACTTCGTAGCACGTAACGCGGGGGCGATGCAATTCGCCCACCGGCAAAGAAGAGGACTGCCACTAAAGCGAGGGGAAACACGGTACACCGGACTGCTCATCATGACGGATAGCGCTCGCCGGGCGAAAGCCGCAAAGATGACGAGCCAGGCGACCGTGTCGCCTCGCGAAAGGGGTCAAGTTGTTTTCTTCCTTCGTCTCACGGGGGAGCGCACTTTGTTTAGTCTGTTCTTGCTTTCTTTATTTCTCTGATCCTATGGCGTCTAAGCTCGGCCTCGACCTGTATGCGACACGCGGGTACAAACACCCCGCAGTCCTCCTTTCCGGCGCGTTCAAGAGGCAACAGACAAGTGTCGCGCTCGAGTCTTGACGGATTGAGCGGCACGTTCCATGGGAATGCGACCGGATGCATTTGCATATTCAGAGAGCGCGCACAGCGACGGATGATGAGTCATGGGTTTGTGAGGATGGCTGAGCAACACTTGCTGCTTATTCATCACCGCGTTTACACAGTGATAACCGTTAAGTGCTTTCGGGTGGAATTGGTTTGCCTAGAGTCGTCGCTGCGGTTTCCTATCGCGACACGTTCAGCGATAGGAAAGCTATCATTTGCCTTTCATACATGTAGGTTATTTCCAGTATGAATGCGGACCATTTACGCGAAAGCGTGTATACAATTCTACACGTCAAGAAAGACACCTGGCAGATAGAAGAACTCATGAAATGATGACGTGCAGGTGATGCGCTAGAAGGCGGCTATTGAAGTGAGGCACACGGGCACATAGAGGAGCGCTCCCGTATCTGCCGTTGTTCACTGTAAAATAATTTACACCCTTAGAAGTGAATAAAGGTGTAAATCGATCTATAAATCAAGCTCTTGCATTCTTGGGTGAAAGGGTGTAAGTTGTTACACTCTTAGAAATCAATAATGCACTCTAAAAACAGTTGCACCCTTTGGGGTGCATTTTTGCCACAAAAACAATAATCGTCATCTGTCTTGCTTGCGTTTCCTATCTTGAAAACTCTGCACTTGCTACTTTCCTGTCGAGAACGATGCGTCATGCTGATAACGCTCTTGTCGTTCGTGACCGAGAAGTGCCGGGCGCACAGCGTTAAAGAAAGGAAGGCCACGCAAGTCAGATGACGATTATCGTTCTGTGGCAAAAATACGCCCCAAAGGGTGCAACTGTTTTTAGAGTGTGGTGTAAATCGGTATATAACTCCCACCCTTACACCCTTGGGTGTAAGGGTTTGAGTTATTGCCATTATTCACTTTTAAGGGTGGTCATTATTTTACAGAGGGTTTCAAGCTCACTAACAGAGCTCGAGTATTCGAGCGCATCCCCTACTCAGTGGTTTCGTACTCGCACACCCGACAAGCAGCAATGAAATAATGATTAAACACTCATAGGGCTAATATTGCGAACAGCAATATTGCCTTCAGCCACCCGTCACGGAAATGGCGTTGTATAGAACAGTATTTTCTTTCTTTCTTTTCTTTTGCCCTCGCACCTGCTGTGCTGCTCTGCCATTGTGGCACTCCTCGATATTATTATTGCGTCACCTAGCTCTGATTGGCTCAGAGGGCTGCTACGACCTCTTTGATTGGCTAGAAATGGCCGACATTGCAGAAATTGACAATACGGCGGAATTCGACAGTGTCCACCAAAAACGCGATTCCGAACAATCAGGGGAGGGCAAGCGAACGGTTCGCTTTCCGTACCGTTATGAAATCACACCCGCGAATAGCAACTCCCCTTTTAGAGCAAGCGTACCTATTATGGAGCCCAGTCGCCAATCGTCGGCACGGCCCGGTAAGGGAGGACAGTAGGCTTGATCGTTTGATGAGGGGGAAGCTGACGACAAAGCCATGCCGACCGAGTATTGTCGGCGAGCATGCGTTAAGAACACGTTGAGGCCTACATCGGCCGGTCTTTCCGCCAGTTCCCGCAGTTCCCGCGGTAAAATATGGCTGCCACATATACAGGCTCTGCGAGAAAAAAAAGAGAGAGAGAGAGGAAGCGGCTTAGCCTGAATGACCGTCTGCTTTTCCGTCTGCTTTTTCATCTCGATAGCAGACGATGGGCGACGTATGAAATACATAACAGCAGATTGTGCCACACGTCTGCTGCATAGGCCGGTGACCGAAAGGGTCGACCTTGATACAAGGGCAACGAAACCATCAATCAAGCAATCAATGTACGCATGCGCAGGATGACTTGTTTTCTTACTTGCTTTTTTTGTAGTCGCTCTTATCACGGCATGTGTGGAGCACTACATCAAAGTATGTGCCACCGTTCGCCCTAACGCCGCCGCCATGGAAATGCAAGTGACACCATAGCATTGTTTTGTTTTGGACGTCGTCTTGCACCTGCGCCTCAACATGTCTGTTTTTCTGTTCTGCCCTTGTTACCTCGTTAAAAGCAGCGACAACAGCGGTATTAGTAGGGTACAGCCATCGAAGCCGCATGTGTAGTTGCGTTTTGTTGTTCTAAGCAAAGCTGCAACGTGAAATTTACGACCTTGTTGGTATAGTTTTTATGATTGCAAGCAGAAGCAGAGAAGAATAGACCAGGTGAAATGCAGAACGCTTTGCAGCCTTTAAAACGATGTAGCCGCCATGTCTCCCACAGTGTCCTACAATATAACACCGAATATATGGCAGCGTTGTCCTGGCCAGATTAGGCGTGCATGGGTGTTTGCTATATGTGTGACAGTTGGTTCGTTTGCGCTTTTTTGGTACAGGTGGGAGTTTTGTTTGGAGGTACTGCGACACCGGCACAATCAAAGCTTTGGAAAGGTTTTGTTTTGTCGGAGCCAATCGCACAGTAGGGGGGTGGGGGGCATGACCGCGGTCCTCCAACTATTCTCACCTTTTCATCTTAACTGGTAGTAGAAGGGCCAACATGGTTACATACACACACACAGAAAAAAATTAGGTTCTTAGCGCAGATTATTACTGGAGCTATCAATTTGAAATCACTGCCCCTAAGCCCCGTCCACCCACAGCGACTACCATTTTGGCATGAATTGTGTGACGTGTCAGTAAGTGCGGGGTCACCGCTGTGTCGGCTGCTTCGAAGCAGTCCGAAACTAAACTTCGAAGCAGTCCGGCTGCTTCGAAGCACTCCGACCAGAACCCAGAAAGACATATTCTGGGTACCAGAACATCTCTGGTACCCAATGCCGCAGCAAGGGTGTCCTCGTCAAATTGTACCCTCGATTATGTCACTCGTGCGATCAAAGCAGCACAAATCAAACATCGCTTGCAAGACCTATTTCAGGCTGCCCCCCCCCCCCCCCCCCCCCCGACGGCAGCAGTTAGTTCTGTTCGATTTACAAACATGTGAAACATGCAGCGTGGCGTGGGGTCTTTTCGCTTCGGCGCCAGATCGAATACTATTGTTCTCAGGCATATCGAAGCATTTTGTAAACATACACTGCGTTTTTTTGTGTGTGTGTTTTATTCCGCACGCTGTATTCCTTGCATATTTTTTAGCGATGCAAAGTGCTCCATGATTATGATTAAGCACTTTTTTTCATACCCTACTAAGTCTTCTAACGGACAGCAGTTTAATGTAAACAAACAAACACACACACAAACAAACAAGCAAATAAATAAATAAATAAATAAATACTAAGGTTTCTCATTTTGTTGCAGTGGCGTGAAAATTTGAGGCTGTGTTACCAGCACTACCTGCAGCATTCTTCACACACTCAAAAAAAAAAAAAATCGCGTTTGCATTTGCCTTTCATTGAAGTAAAATCCACAGCAATTTCTAGTTAGTTAGTTAAATGGGATTTAACGGCGGGGAAAGCGACTACTGCTCTGCTGCGCCAAGCACAAGGTGTTAGCACAGCAATTGCGTTTGCAAGCAACTATCCATACATGGGGATCATGTCCATCCATGCTGAGGCAAATGGCAGCAGTCGTGAGATGGGTTTTGCCCATGGAGGAAGGAAACCCCAGGAGAGGCCCTGGCCAGCACGAGCGTATTGGAGAAGGTGTGGCGGAAGTCACGTGCTGTTTTTCGCAAAGGAGCACTGGGATGGGTACCCCAAATGTCAACGTTGCCATGACAACCGCGCTCCTGAAACTTCGCTGCTGCTCTCGGTCTCTGAAAAGTGAAATAAGATTTTTCCGCCGGTGTCTTTCCCGCAGCACCTTTTGTTCGCCAGAAAAGCTGACTTTGGGGTTTGGTGTGTAAGCTTGAAAGTTGTGTTTTGGGTCTGTGAGTGTGAGTGTCGGCCAGCAATAGATACACTCAAGCAATCACGGCGCGGGTCTTCGTCGTCTTCTTCAACGTGCCACGGAAAAACACAGGAGCGCGTCTGCTTCACTAAACCTGCTACAGAAGTGTCGTAAGCTTTGTTTTGACGCGCGTCGGCAGCACACACTTCCGGCCGCTCGTAACAATGCAAGTTCAAAGTTCGCGCCCATCTGCTCCGGCGAGCTGCAGAACCCCTGATTGGAGGCGCAAAGAGAGGTGGCACACCAACATGGCTGCACTTCCGGCTTCAAAAAAGTGACGTCAGGGCCTCTCCTGTTTTGTTTCCTTCCTCCATGGTTTTGCCGGAATTTTTTCCTTCCCCCTTGGCTTCGCCTTCCAAACTTTAAAAGTCTCTCCCAATAATGCACTTTGCCGGCACCGCTCTGTCTTCGGCCATTTCGCCTTAGTATGGGGTAAGTGCCAGGGTATTCAGGCCATCATAATCATCATTTTCATTTTTGGTATAACAATAACCAAATAAGTTCCATGTCACTGAGGCCGTCAAAACGCGCCGCTCTAAAAATGCATAATCTAGTCGGGGACTATATACTCTGAATTTGAAGTTCGAGCTCGCCATCCATGCTTCAAGTTTGCATGCTTGCTATCAATAACGGAGCTCGCTACATGTTACCTTTGAAGTAGCCAAACGGGGCGGCGTGCTTGAAAAAAAAAAAAAAATGGCGTGCATGCTCGCTAACGTAAGTACGTACTTATCTTGTGAGCTTATGTGGTTTTCTGAACAAGGTGTTCCTCTACTGCGCGTGCCTCCCTATGTGTAGTGGCACACAGTAAAAAAGAAAACAAAAACACAAAAAAAGGACGGAAATAGGATTCTTTATCTAGAATGTCGAGGAGGAACCGCGAAGCTCAGCTGTTCTTAGAAACGCGAACCCTTTTGGCACCATAGGCAGACATCGCTGCGAGGCGGCACTCCAGACGAAGGAATCATGTTTTTGAACAGACTGGCAGAAAGAGATATATTCACTGAAGTTGTTCGCCATCTTTTTTACGTGTTATATCACGCAAACAATTTTCAAAAAGTCCGCAGCTGGTCTTCTGCGCAAAAGAAGTCCTTCGCAAACATTTCCATTGCTATTTCCATTTAAAATCCTTGAAGTGGTCGCAGCTGTCACATTTCTTTCTGTTAAACGAGCTTCTCGTTAACATAAACTATGTCATACATTCTCGCGCACCGCTGACGTATGACCTTAGTTCTCGGATAACCTAGCCGGTGTACGAATCGTCTGTACAGTCGTCTGTCGGCAGACAGTCAACGAGTCTACGTTCGGCCAAAGTCTATAGGCTGTGTGTAGACAGACCATGGATTTGTGGTCTTACGCCTTGAAGCAACTATTGCTAACAGGATGTCTATAGTGTGCGAACAGGTTAAGTGAAAAAAAAATTAATAAGAAAAAGCAATCCGGGTATACATCTGTGCATGCTAGTATGTCAGTTATGAGAACTAAATTCTAATGACAAGCCCAAAATTAGGCTAGATAAAAAAAACAGCGCCGATTCAGGGCCACTGCGTAAAGTTCAGGTGCAGTCTGTCATACCTGTGTATACAAGGGTGCAAAAGGTGCACGCCTTGGTGATATAGAACTTTAGCGCAGCGAATAGGGCTCTATTATAGGAAGCACATACTGCAGTGCCGGAGAGCGATCTGGTGAGAGGGCAACGCTGCAGTGCTGAAATTTTAAAATGTCAGCAATAATCATAACAGTCTAGATACCTTTTGTTTCTTCCGCAATTCTGACTATTAAAAGAAGAAATAACAAAGTACACAAAAATACCAGTAGCACCTCCCCTGTCGAGGAAAGGGGCGTAAGCGAAGCTTCTCGTGTGTTTCTTCGGTGTTCCTCGCAACGAATTGCACTGACGAGTGCCATGTTATTGTGCTCGCACCACAACAGGTCGCACGCACTGCAGCTGGCTCCGAAGTTCCCGTTGAGAAATTCGCGTTGAAACCTGGCTGTCGCACCGGGGAAGTTGGCGCTAGCGTTGCCGAGGCTTGCACCACCGTGGCTGGGTTCCTGCAAGGCATGACGACGCTGACGTTTGGCCTCAACATCGCGCTCCCGCAACTCGGGGTTCGCTGCTCTTCGCTGACGTTTGGCCTCAACATCGCACTCCCGCCACTCGGGGTCCGCGGCTCTTCGCTGACGCTTCACCTGGTCTTCGGAAGCCCCCACGTTAGAATCAGCCCGTCGACCACGAGCGCTTTCCCTAGCGCGTTCGCGGCACCGTTGCTCAAACGCAGCCTGCTCCTCGGCGGAACGCATCACGCGCGGCCTTCCCATCCGGTGGCCGAAGCTGATCTGAGGCGAGGGAAGCCCGGCGAAGCACGTGCTAACCCCCTTCCCTTCCCTACCCTCTACACACCAAACGATCCTGATTGGCCGCACGCGTCACGTGATCCGGCGCCGGCGCAGCTTTCCGTGAACCTGCTCTTTATATATTTATTTATTAATTTGTTTATTGTCCCTGGCTCATAAGCGCATATCCTTGGCTCATCCCCGCATATGCAATGCGCGTATGCGCCACGTGCGAATTTTTGCGTGACTAGAACGCCACCGAAACTTGTGATGCCAATACAAGCTTCGCTGGTGACACACTTACGACGGTAAGTATAACAGAATACAGCATATAAATACAAATGAAATAAATGTTATAACCGCCTTGGATAAGGAGAGCATTCAAGGCGTTGCCAGGAGAACCGCTTGACCATCTCTACGCATTCCAGCATTACTGTAGGCGCAACGTTAGAGCATACAGCATTCTCTCTGCGCCAGAACTGTAATATACACACCGTGCTGCTATGGTGCGGATGCAGCTTTTACCGCGGTATACGCGGTATTCCCGGCGCCGGAGGCCTGTACAGAGCACAGGTGAGTAAACGTCTAGTTCCATGAAATGGCCTGACAACCTTTATGGGCCTCCGTGGCAGAGTGTTCCGAAGCCCACGACAACGCGGACGTTGTGAGTTTGTGGCTTTACAATTTTTGAGGATTTTCGGCTTAACTCGCGATTTAAACCTGACTGCAATAAAACCCGCCAGGGTGGCTCAGTCAGCTAAGGCGTTGCGCTGCTAAGCACGAGGTCGCGGGATCGAATACCGGCCCCGGCGGCCGCATTTTCGATGGAGGCGAAATGCAAAAACGCCCGTGTGCTTGCATTGTAGTGCACGTTAAAGAACCCCAGGTGGTGAAAATTAATCCGGAGCCCTCCACTACGGCGTGCCTCATAATCAGAACTGGTTTTGGCACGTAAAACCACAGAAAGAAGAAGAAGATGACTGCAATAAAAAAGTTAAAAGAGAAAAACTGTCAACTCTAACGCTTTTCTTTTTTGTGTTCCTCACGGGACAGGTCTACCATTCCGCCGGCGCACGCGCAAGACGTATAGGACTTCAACTCTCCGATCGCAACAGGTGCGAGAGAAGACGAAAGGCTTGCACGGTCACGATAACTAGGAATAAACGACAAGCCCGTCATACGTGGTCTCTGCGAATATGCCTGCGTCTGTTGAGATGACTTAATGGATGAAGCGGATTTGATCTTGTCGTTCTTGCTAGTGATCACACAGCATGAGGTACTTTGTGCAGCCCTGGCGGCTCGATTTATAGCATCGCCGCTTGTATGAGGAAACCACGTCCATTAAAAGCCAAGTCTATGGCCTCGTCATTAAAAAGAAACACAGAAACACTGAAGCGGGAACGAAGAATGCAAGCTTGGGAGCTTGAAGGAGTTTGAGGCTCAGGAAAAAATGTATGCTGGCCCACCCCCAAATTTAAGTTGGTGGCGGCAGTTTGCGGTGGCAAAAAAAAAAAAAAAAGAATACACGCAAACCCGCCGCGGTGGCTCGGCTATGGTGTTGCGTTGCTAAGCACGAGGGCGCGGGCTCAAAATCCGGCCGCGGCGGCCGCATTTCGAGGGGGCTCGCGAAATACAAGAACGCCTGTGTCCCGTGCATTTGGGGCACGTTAAAGATCCCCTGGTGGTCAAAATTAATCCGGAGTCCTCCACTACGGTGCGCCCCATAATCAAATCGTATTTTTGGCACGTAGAACCCTAGAACTCATGTCAAAAAAAAAAAAAGAAAGAAACACGTAATATTGTAAAAGTAACGGCAATATACTTAGTGGCGCCAGCCTTACTCAGTATAAGTACTCACCCCCAAGGACCTAGACTTGACCAAGAGTTTGGATTTCTCTGTTCTTTTTCTTTTCTTTATTTCGCGCAAAAGCCGTTATCCGCGATATCACACCCTCGGGAATTTCCATGGAAGCCAACATAGGCCGCTAAGCTGCAATTCCCTCGAGATAAGTGTGAGAGGCGAGAATACGTACGCTCCGGAAAGCCCTGGCACTCATCTCCGCAAAAGCCTATATAGGATTCTCTCTTCCCAAGTACTTCCCTCCACATCTGGAAGTCCCTGCCTCCTTCCAACCCCCCCGCACAGTTTCCCGGCAAACAGCCGAACACACTCGCAACACTCCGAAGCATGAGGAAGCACCGCCACCAACCGCACCCCGGTGTCCGAGCGTAAATCATCGGAGGGAGAAAAGACCGAGAGATGTATACTGCCTGCTGCACGTGCACGTCACAAGACACACATAGATGCGGGCAAACGAGCCGAAATACGGGCGGGCGGGCGCGCCCGGGGTGCGTATACTGCAGCGGGCGTCGTCTGAGCGGAAGAGCTGATCTGTCTATAGGAACTACAGTACGTATGCCGAAGGGCAGCCTCGTATGTATACATACACGAACTACACGATGGTTACTCACACATGCAGTCGACAGCCCAGAGTCCGTTGGGGTCCTTTTTATCCCCCCTCCTACCCTCCCCCCCCCTCCCCCTCCCATTGCAGGATGAGACTCGTGTGCTGCACTTTCAGACACAGACGCGGGCGAGAGATGACGTCTCTACGGTCTGCAGCCTCGCACGCCGGTCGACGTGTGTATTTATGAGATGGACCACGTATACAGGCAAAGGCAGGTTGAGGGGGGAGGCAGGGGGGAGGCAGGAAAGGGCAAGAAGCAGTCGTATAGCAGCTATAGAAGGCAGAGGGGGGGGGGGGGGAGGGGGGTGCAGCGATCGAAGCCTTGTAGACTTGTGTACGCAGGGTTGGGTTGTCTCGATCGCTTCCCGGTTCATTGCCTGTGCCGAAGAGTATGCGTCCGAAAGTTTTTCGCCACTGGTCCGCGAGTTCCGCAGAGAGTTGCGTAAGACGGAAAGACTTGTAGACCATAACGATGACGTGGAATCTCCATGGGTTGGCACCGCCGTCGCTCATCACGTGCCGCTGTTGCCCCCAGCGCCCTCTTCGAAGACGGCGACGTACTATATAGTAGAAGGAAGCTGCAGCTAGGCTCTAATATTTCAATCGACATTTCTTTATCGTTCTTTATACTAGGAAATGGAGGGAGAGGGAAGGTTTACTTGAAGGACGGCCGAGGTCGGCGTGATGTAACAGTCATCAGGACCACCTCTGATGACTCGACTCATGAAATCACTCCGTTCGCGTCGACTTCCTGTAAACGAAGCCTGTGTACCCTACAGCAGTTATATTGCATGTTGCCAGTTGCCATGTAGGGCCGCGGCCCCTGTCAAGTCCTTAGGCAACTATTTTTTCACAACCCCAGCGTATTTTGGGGGGCTCAAATAAACTGTTCGAAGGGTTCGATCTAGCTCAAGACTGGCGAACCAGTGCTACACCACGAAACCTGCAGCGTGACGCAACAGTCTGACTGTCGTGCGACTGCTACATTCACCGTGTTTAACCTGAACTTGTAATCGTGCTTAAAAGGCCTGCAATAGTTGGCAGTTAAATAAAGGTAAAAACAAAAACACAAAGCTTACAAACAATCTCGCCCCCTGGCATCATCAGTTTTCTCGGTCTTCTCTGCTCAAGCTGTTCAAGTCCGCGCTGGAGCCAAGGGTTTTCAGCAGTCACAGGCAGTGTACAAACAGAATCATCGCTTTGCTGCCGTTGTCCTAATCTCAGCGGACGCACCTGCAAAAGAAGGGAGGCCTACGCCCGTGAGGGTCACAACGAGGCAAACCTTTTTGACCTCTTGCTGGCTATCTCCTTGGCTGCAACGCAAACGTTTGTAACAATATAAGTAAGCAATTGCATGGGATTGTAGGTCGGTGCCTGAGAGAGGTTTGCCAACTACATTAGGATCAAAAAGGAGTGCTTAAATAAATGAAATCTTAAAGAGAAAAGAAGATAGAATGAAGGAAAGAAAGAAAGAAAGAAAGAAAGAAAGAAAGAAAGAAAGAAAGAAAGAAAGAAAGAAAGAAAGAAAGAAAGAAAGAAAGAACGAACGAAAGAAAGAAAGAGAAAGGTAGGGTCAGGAAAGCACGCGAAAAATGCGATGCTGAAAAGGTCATTTATTCGATAGTACACAATCAATCGCGCAATGCGGAGGGCAACTGATTTCGAGATGCGCCAGACGGACCAACGCGACTGATCACTTGGTTGTCTCTCTCTCTCTCTTTCTCTCTCTCGACGGCGTTGTACTCCAGGAAGAGCAAAAGCACGCAGTATGCCGTGTTTTGCTCTTCAAAGGTGGCAGCAAGATTCATTGAAACACATTTGCCCAGGCCGTGTTGAGCAGGTTGCCGAAAATACCACCCGCGACGTTCGCTTCCGCAGACGCACAAAAACGAAACAAGCACGCGCTCGGTTTACGAGCATGCGCAAATGGCATCGCTGATGACAGTGACAAAGGCTCCAGGTATTCTTTCGGTTTCGCCTGTTGTCGAATTCAGAGCGTCGGCATATCTGCATCAGGCGACGTGACGGCCATCTCCGCATAGCCTCTCTGCCCAAGAATAGGTCCTCGTTTTGGGTTTTACTTCGATCTTATCAACTGCTTGACAGGCATCGCTTCTTCTTTCGGGGCTACGAAGCGGGGATGAAATACGAGCTCACCTGGCTGCCTTTACAGCGCAAGTGATCGCTACATTAAACTCTCGGGCACACTTCACTATTCATTCCTTATCGCACGCGGAAGCAAGATAAGTACGCGTAGATGCGAATTAAGAAAGGAAGCAAAGGCCACGATATATATATACATATATATATATATATATATATATATATATATATATATATATCGTGGCCTTTGCTTCCTTTCTTAATTCGCATCTACGCGTACTTATCTTGCTTCCGCGTGCGATATATATATATATATATATATATATATATATATATATATATATATATATATATATATATATATATATATACGCCGTCTCGTTTATGTTTTGTGAGCTCAAGGCGTCTAAGACGGACGTTTGTGCATTCTGATGCTTGAGCAATGTCGCCAGATTCTTGGCATGATGGTACCGGATCGATCGATGTTTGACGGTCTCGCCTCTCTAGCTATCTCGTACCCTGGTGGGCGACCTTTACAAAGAGAGGCTACAGAAAGTATCTGGAGAGCATACGGCCATGAAGTAATCGATCGTGATAGGTTATTCTGGGTTCAGGAGTGTCATAAAATTAACGCATGCGGTGTCTCCACGTTTTTTGTTACACTCCAGTGACACTCCACTATGGCTTATGACCGCACACACACGCGCGCGCACACACACATACACACGCATTGTTTGCCGGTTATATATGAAAGCCGCACGATATACAGATCCTATGTAGCCGGAGAACATCGACGCAAGCTGCCTTCAAACCATGCGCGCCAGCCGTTTCCGGCGCTCTTCCAGTTGTTTACAGCTACGTGCGAAAGAGAGCAGCAGTGAAGCGGGTAACACGTGCTCACAGGTCACTTGCGATCGGAGTAACATGCCATCAGCGCGGCACGCGGGAATAACTTTGTCCGTTGGAGCCAGACTCTCGCTTAGCTTGTTTTATTGCGATAGCAATTATATGGACACTCAAAAGCAGATTTCTGCCGTCGGCGTCGCCGTCGCCGTCGCCGTGAGGTTCCGTATGACGTCAATGGAGATGAAATCGTGGCCGCGCGCCGCCGAACGCTGTATGTGCGAGTGAAAGGGCGCGAGGGACGCGCTCTTTCACGGGGAGTGAACGCACGGCGGAGAACAAACGCGTGTTCTGCGCCGTGCTTCCTTAAGGGCTGCAGAAGTAGGCGTCTCTTTCCTCCTTTACAATCACATATATGTAGAGCAAACGCGCCTTCTTTGCGCGAGAGGCCGTGGGGGAGGGGGGGAAGGGGGAGGGAAGGGAGGCGACGTTTAGCTGCGGCACCAAGTGCCTATTTATATCAGAGGCTCCGGCAACAGTCACCAACGCCGCACGCATTTTGAGCGAACGCGGGCAAAATGCCGACGGCGTCGACAACAGTTCGGCGCGTTGCCGGTGCTGCTGCATGTCCAAGTATACAGCTGATAAAGCTAATATCATTACTCCGTATATCTCTCTACAAATTTGCTATCGCAATTGATGCTTCACCTTTCAGGTGAAACTGCGACAACTTTTTTTCGGTCACAAGTTCTCCCAACGTGAACTAATTAAAGTACATTTTCTCAACTACCAAGCTATACTCTGATATGACGCTGGATATCACGTACGAGTTATCTGACGCCGGAAACTGCGCTTTAGACAGCGAAATTCCTGGTCTCCAATTCTGTGGCATACGTTCGGGATCTGTCGCAAGAAACTGTGACGGAAGACTTTCTAGCATCTGATAAGAGCCGAGAAGCCCAACTGAAGAGCAGCGTGTGTACATCAATAGAGGAGAACTTTGAGGTATCGGCTGTTTGGGAGCAGCTAGTATGTGTCCCGCTACATCTTCACCAATTACCTATCTGTCATGAAACGCGCATTTAAATGACCGTTGGAATGTGCGTGAATTACTGTGCTTCATTATATCTTGGTGCGTTCCACCCTTATCCACGGCGGTCACCCAGTGACTACGGCGTTCTGTTGTTGAGGACGATGTCGTGAGTTCGACTCCCGGTCGCATTCCAGTGCAAAATAAGAAAAGAAACTCCCGGGCACCGAGCCGTTAGTGCACGTTAATAGCCCATGATGGTGATAGCTATTCCCAAGCCCATCGCTACTGTGGGGGTCTCTCGTACCTTCTGTTTTGCTTCGGACGGTTATCCATACCCAATAAATCAAGCTATCAATCAATCCAACAATCAATCAAACAATGTCTACTCCATCGATACTCTTCTGTTACATTTGGTTCCTGTGGAGAGATTCTGGCAGAAAGACTTCAACAGATACTGAAGGTTCTCATTAAGCACGTACAGATTCTCTGTTTGCGTAGCTCGACAGTGAAAGGACGCCATTATCAGCGCCACCATGAGCGTATTCATTGTTTTTTTTTCCACCGCAATATAGGTGCTTGAACTTGGGCGACTCTCTCGAAGGACACTTACATCCGCCAACATCCATAAGCATATAACGCAGCTGTGCTAGTGCAAAGACGCAAAAGTTTCCAGGCGTGACTCGAAAAGTTTTAGCACTAAATTGTACATACGCTGGAATGGCGCTGTAGAGACGTGACAGCTGGAAAGTTTTTTTTTGCAAGCCGGGTTATTAAAGAAAGAAAAGGCGCAAAAAATAGTGAGGTACGAAGCCTTTGGCGTCTAAAGGTTCTTTTGTGTGTGCGTGTGTGTGCGAGAGAGAGAAAGAACGTTGCAAGAGGGACTTTTTGAAAACGAAATTGCGTGGCTGCAGCGTCCGTGACGAGCGACCTGCTGTCCAGTCTCGAGGTCTTTATAATATTCACGTCCACCTCGCGAAACAGCCGACTGCACCTGCGTCGCGTTTCTAAATTTACGCAAGAAAAAGAAAACAAAAACATAGGAAGACTTCTTCACACACTTTCAAGCTTTAGCCTGTAAACAGAGAAAATGATTCACCAAGAAAAAGTATAGGCTCGCCTACCTCTTTCAATCACACACCTTATTTTGTTGATTCTGTACATGGTCATTCGCCGTCAGTTGACGGGACTCGCTTCTTTGAGACTTGGTTTGTAGAGGTCGCTGTATAGCTTTGGTGTCTAGAAAAACGGCGTTAACTTTAAAAGAAGTATTTTACAGCACGCAGGTGCGTGTGTAACGAATGAAAGACTAGCTTAAACAGAAAGGCGAATGTGAATAGCAGTCCTATGCTGCAACTTACGGCCACGCCAAGAATCAGCTTAGCTTTTTTTTCTTTTTTCACTTTTGTTACAGCGATAGCGGTTAACAAGTTGACGAACGGAAGGACGTTTGATTATTTGCTTGGTTACATTAGCGGGACCTAACTAATATAATCCAAATGGGCCGGTATTTTGTAGCGATGCCTTTCCGGTAATAATGCCTTTTCGCGCTTATCGCGCTTTGTCAGTGGTCGGAGCGACGGTCCACTCGCGTTATCAACGGGATCATCCGGCCGTGAGCGGTGGATGATAAGACTAGAGTAGAATAAGTCATAATGCCTCGCTACAAAATCGCGGCCCTGCTGAGGACCCTGGAGCGTTATTGCGACAGTGTTCTAACTTGCCGAACATGTTTATAATTTCTTTTCTTTTTTTCCCCTTATGTTACAGCGATAGCGGTTATCAAGTACACGGACGGATGGACGTTTGATTATTTGCTTGAAAACTTCAGTGGAACCTCCCGGAAATAATCAAACTGCTCAAAATCCTGGAGCATTATTACGATGTTCAAACTTGCCGCACATTGGCCTTTTTTTGAAGTACCAATGAAATCCTGATTGATAACTAGTGCCTCATAATCAGAACTGGTTTTGGCACGTAAAACCACAGAAAGAAGAATGTGATTGATAACGGCGTTTCTTCGACAGACCATTTTTCAGCGGCTGAGCCCATTCATTTACGCAGGGCCGACCGTACATCCACCAAGAGAGAGAGCTAGGTGTTTCGCGCACCTTGCGAGTCGCATTTCTGGGCATCTCGGTTTCAGTCAAATTTTCGAAAAATAACTGGTGGCCCCAAATCAAACTAGGCTTTTCACAGTACGCATGATTCAGCTTTCTCTTTTATATGCAACAAATTTCATTTCAATCGGTTGAGCGGTTAGTATGATGAAAAAATTTCTGCGTCTTACACCTGTAATTGAGTAGAAAGCTCCGATTTGGCTCAGAGGTAGAGCTTTCTCCTAAAGGCCGATGATCTTGTTATCCCGCTGGCTTCTGATCCCCGAGTAGTCGACTTCGATTGTATCTTGTTTTTTTTGTGTGTGTGTGTGCGTGTGTATGTCTGCGTCATCTTCTTTTTTTTTGCGTGCCACATTGTCAGACGTGGGAGGTTCATTCGCCAAGGAGCCTTTATGGCTTCTTCCTCCAAGCGCGCCCTTTCTATCCCCATTTGCATACGCCTCGCGGGGCTTCTAATATTGTTACGCGCTGGCGCTCGTCCTGATTCAGAAGCCGTAGCACGATGAGCTGATCTCGTGCAGACGGTGAACCTTGCATCGATACACCTACTGCGGATCTACGACTGCAGTGTTTGCGAGGCTTCTCAGTCGAGGACGTGCTTCTACCTCGGACGTGGCTCCGGGGTCGAACACTTGAAGGAATACTAAAGCGAAATATAAGTTGATGTCGCTTCGTTTAGTATACTTATATCGCCGTTTGGCACCGAATTTTGCTTTGAATTGGTTTCGATGTAGTTTTTGTTGTTCATCTTCTGCTTCTGTATTGTTGTTCTTCATTAATCTTTAATGTCTGGATGAGGAAGGTCGCACCCTCTCACTATAATGCTCAACTACGTTTTGTTGTTAGCTGCAATATGAAGAAGTGTGTAACAGTTTGTCATTCACATTTTGATGCAATGTATTTTCACCACAACTATTGTTATACGAGTGGTTTAGGATGCGGACCTCTCTTTTCCATCTTTGAAATCATGCGTACTCTTCCTGCGGATTGCGAACTCGGCATTCTCGAAAAGCTTACACTTAGTGAAGTCAAGAAAAGCTTGAGACAAGAAGACGCCTACAGACAGCGCATGAAGAGGAACTTCGACAACTCTTTGAGGCTAGCAGTATTTAAGAAAAAAAAAAGATCCGGTTCTCACTTTGGGAGTGCCGTGGGAATAAACTCCATGTAATGGTGAGCCTGTCGACCCCTACATTGCGTGGACGCCGTTGGCAAACAGCATACATGATGAAAGACAAACAAAAAATTATCTCATTATTCGCCTTCGTGGCGTTGCCTGCTATGTATGCAACGGAGTTTACACGCTGTCAAAAGTCTGTGACGTCATGAGATACTTGCACGCGAACATCAGGGTGGTATCGCCACCGTATGTTATTTCTGTGCCATTTCTGACTTATATATCAAGCCTCTCGTCGTATAGTATGAGCCGCAGTTTTGCTAGAAGGACGTTGTACATATGCGCGCAAACGTGACTGTTCCTCTGTTATTCCGCTTTATTCTCTTGCAGTTTACCACGTTCCAACGCGTGCGAAAATAGAGTATTGTCACAGGAAAATATTACCATCATCAGCATATTTTTATGTCCACTGCAGGACGAAGGCCTCTCCCTGCGATCTCCAATTACCCCTGTCTTGCAGCTAGCTGATTCCAACTTGCGCCTGCAAATTTCATAACTTCATCACCCACCTAGTTTTCTGCCGTCCTCGACTGCGCTTCCCTTCTCTGGGTACCCATGCTTTAACTCTATTGGTCCACCGGTTATCCATCCTACGCATTACATGGCCTGCCCAGCTCCATTTTTTTCTCTTAATGTCCATTAGAATATCGGCTATCCCCAGTTTGTTCTCTGATCCACACCACACAGGAAAATATAATGGTCGTTAAATGCTGAAGACGAACAAGCGCGCGGTGATCAGCTTTACAAAAGCGCGTTGGGCGCTGTCCGATTCCTAGTACACTGGTACTTCGTCTTTCGTGACCTAATTCGAAGCAGACGCAGGCCATAGATCCCCAGACGACCAGGCTTTCCATCATTCGAAGCTTGTAACGCGAGACAAAAAAAAAAGAAACGTTAAAATGAGCAGTGATACGAATTCGCGGAGCTCTCTAAGCCTCCAAGCGAGGACGCAGTCGCGATGGTCACTGTGGGCGCCAATAAATATTTAGTCGCGAAGATTCTCAGAATGGCCCCCTTACACCGCCGGTAGCGTCCTCTTGAACCGCTGTTTCTGCGAAATGCCTGCTCCAGCTTAATTTTGCCTTTGAGCGCCGCTGTGGAGCGAACTGCGCTTTATTACCTTGCCGGCCACTTTCATGTGTGGTCTCTGGCATCGCTCGCAGCCTCTGTTTCGTTAATTGCGTGCAGCGAAGCGAAACCTCCGGAACACTATTCAGTCAATCGAAAACGCCGGTTGGCTTCGTGTTTCAGAGAAGGAGAGAGGAGAAGAGTTCGCTGATTGCTCGCTGCTAATCGTTCTGCGCTATAGTAAAGTAGGATGTTTGTTTGGCTACTCGGTGCATAGCCTGTCAAAGATTGTGACGCAAGAAGGCGTAAGTAGAAGGAAGAGTAAACTGACAGAAACAAGCGCCTTTTCTTCTTGGCACTACATGTATCTGTACCTTTGTTTTCTCTTCGACTGTACCCCTCTTGCGGCACAAACACTGACCATTCTCAGTATTGAACATGTTCGGCATGCAAGAATCACCACAAAGGAGAGGACGGATGACAACGCAATGCTACCATCAAATAGTTTGAAGTCAACCGGTCTTTTCCACGCCCAACATGCTCAATTCTCAAAGACCACCGAGTAGCCCAGCAACTCGTAATTTTCGAGTCGACAGTCATTATGGTACACTGCAAACAGATTTACACCCTTAAGTGTGCACAGTGGTGTAAATTGATGAATAGCTCATTCCCTTACACCCTTTTTGAATGTAAGGGTGTGGAATATAGACCAATTTACACCCTCGTGCGCACTTAAGGGCGTAAATTATGGTGTAAGGGTGGAAGTTATAGGTCAATTTACACACTGATACAAACTTAATTGTGTAAATTTAGGTTTAAGAGTGTGAATTATACACCCTGATGTACACTAAATGGTGTAAGTTTGGGTGCAAGGGTGTGGAATATAGACCAATTTACACTCTCATGAAAACTTCAGTTTGTAAATTTGTCTACAGAGTACCCCTCCTTCCAACCTCGGCGTAGCTCGGGGAGAAATCGCGACCGTCAATGGAGGAGCTTTTCTGGTTAATTAACTGTTCTGATTGGCTGAGGTGACCCGTAGCTGTCACTGTACTGCACGGTACTATATAGATACGGAGATGGAGTGTAGGTTCAGAGCGCAAGAAATCTAGGGAACAAATAAAAAAAAAATCAAACAAGACGACACTGTTCTCTGCCTCGAACTTGCGCTCAAAATAGGCACCCCTACTGCGAAAGTAAGCTACGCTTGTTTCGTCGGTCGGCTTAGATTGCGTTTTTTATTGAGGACGCACTGCATGGACTCGAGCCGAGCGTTTCGAGATGTAGGCTAGAGAAACAGCCACCCACCTTGCCCCCTTCGCACCCAACCTCAATTCTTGTCTTTCTCGAAAAGCTGCGCTCACGAGCGATAGACTGAGCTTTAAAAGATGGCGCGAAGATTTAGGTCGCACCCCTGCTATAAAGGTACCGAAAAGAAAACACTATAACCGGCCTATAGATAGCTAGGTTACCATTATACAGCAAATACATTGCTTTGCCTTTGTGCGCACTTGCCCTTTAGCTTACATTTGGTATTAGCGGAGGAGGACTCATCAAAGCGAAGCTTTTCCTTTGCGAACTTCCGAGCAACCATAGCCCTCGTCCACCCATCTGGCTTTATAGCAGTGGAGGGAGAGAGTAATAGTATATATAATCAATGTTGCATTCCAAGAATCTGTTTGTATGACCATATAGACCCTACAGTCGTCCCGGTAACCAGATCTGTTATCTACGAAATTACGAAAGGAAGCAACAAACGTTACCTAAACCTCTTCACTGAAACAACCTTGCTGTGCCGCTTGTGGCTGGGAGTGGCGTTCACTAAGGCTTACTCATGCCGTATGGGAATGGCCGAGAGCCCGATGTGCGACTCCTGTATGTGCGAGGAAACCATCGAGCACCTATTGTGCACCTGTCCTCGCTATGACGTACAACGCCTCTCTCTCAGGACAACTTTAAACCGGCTGGACTCGAAGCCATTCTCTGAGTCAAAGATACTCGGAGCGTGGCTACACCCGTCACTGGCACAAAAAGCGTTGCGTGCATTAGTACAGTACTTGAAGTGCACGGGTTTAAGAGACAGCCTATAGTGTCCTTGCACATCGTCCCACGTGTACTCAGTACTCATTCTCTCCCTATTTTTCTCTTTCTATTCCCCTTTTCCTTACCCCTAGTGCAGGGTAGCAAACCGGACGCTCTTCTGGTTGACCTCCCTGCCTTTCCTCTCCTTGCTCTCTCTCTCGCGCTCTTCACTGCAACAAATACCAACATTCAAGCTCACAATAGATTTATTGAAGCCTAATTTTCTTCGCCTTCCTCTCCGAAGTTTGGCGAGGATGCTCGGTCGGTTTCACGCCGAGTAACGGGCGCCGATCCCGGAGGTCATGTAATCCGCCATCGCGTTGGTCACGTGGGTTGCGTTGTATGCGTCTCCGCGACTTGCCGGACAGGCACGTACTACTTCTGCCGCAAAGCAAGGGGGAGAACTAAAATATGAGCACTACTGCAAAGTCCTGCGACACAGAACCTTCGGCGATTGAAGAACATTGAAAGTTCATGGAGCACACCTGGAAATAAAATAACGTGACACTCAACATGTGACTCTTTGCATAGCATTTAATGGAAAGGACATGAATTTCTGTCGCGACTACACATATTCTTGTCGTACGACAGATTTTCTGACATACGACATAAGTTTCCGTAGTTGCGACATAAACTGATAGAGTTACGATAGAAGTTGTGACGTCGCAACAGAAGCATTGTGTCGCGATGTCAGAAATGTGCCAGTTTTTCACGTGACGACAAAAGTTGTGACAATGCGACAGAAGCGCTTTCTGTCTCGATGTTAGAAATGTGTCAGGTTGACCTCGTCAACGTATTATTGCGATAGCAATTATATGGACACTAAAGTTTGATTTCCGCCATTGGCGTCGGCGTCGCCGTGAGGTTCCGCACAAAGTCCACTTGCGATAAGATCGCGGCCGCGCGCCGTAGGCTGTAGGCGCAAGGGAAAGTGTGGCAGGGTCAGCAGAGCAATGTGGTGGGTTGATGCGAGGTGTCTTCTCGCGTGCGCAAGAGGGGGGGGGGGGGGGGGGTGCGAGCAGGTTAGCGAGCTTCTCTTCTACGAGCGCGGCCGCGTGAATCCTATCTTGGAGGTAATCTGTGGTGGGTGCTAAGGCTATGCGACGAGAGATCAAGGAGGTTTCCCGAGGTTTCCAGGGATCGAGGACGTTTCCCACCCTGCAATGTCACAGTGCAAGACTACAGTGTATTTTAGTTCGTCACCGGTGGGCAGGAAAACAAGAAAGTCCGTGGGGTGTACAGAGCAGCACGTGTTACCAGGGCCGTCGACGACTGCTGTTGCAGCTCGAACAGGGCTTTCCACCGTGCGTACGCTAACCACGGTGCGTTGCTAACCAGAACTAGACTCTCTCATATAGGATGTCAACACACATATGAAGCTTTGCTTATATGTATAGGCGCCTATACCACCGCTCTACATATGTGCTGCTTTAACGGCGTCAACCTTCCTACCTTTCCTTCTTGTCTCTCTCTTTCGCTCCCTATCTTTCTGTTTAACGGCTCCGTTATACGATATTTACGCAATGAAACACCAAACGCCACTTAAGTATCGTCACTGCAAAAAATATATGACTTGAAACTTACCTTTCTTTTTAAATAATGCGAATCCCTCTCTAGGAGCGGTCGGCTATTCGCTATCATAGTCGGTGAATTTTGTCACAATTACGTATTCCGAGAGGCGTAATGGGGGCGTGAAGGGGGGGGGGGGGGTACAACAAAGTAGCGTCTTGTCACCATTTGTTTTCAACGTTACGATGTCGGCTGTGATGGATTGCTTACCCATCGGTGGCCGGCACCGCGTGTATATCTGCATATATGCTGACTAAACCATCATTTCGTCTCTCAGCCCTTTTCGAGAAGCGATTCGAGTGAGGGATCACCTTCAGGGAGCTCTTGACGCCTTTAAGTTTCGGCTGGGCACCTTCACATGGCGGCTCTCTGCGGACAAGTCCGTTTGCCATGGTTTGCGGCACATGGAAGTGCGACTCACCGGCCACACTCAAGCTTGTTCTTACGAACCTGCCATGGAAAAGCTCTGTGCGGTACCTTGGGCTCAATATAAACAGTTGCGCCACTTTCCGGACCACGGTCAATAAGCTGCTCAAAATTCACAGGGTATCTTATGTTACCCCTAAGACGACTTGAAAGTGAAAGCCCAAGCACCGATACATTAAAGACGGACACATGACGTACACACCCCCCTTAATTTGCTTAGTCAGTCTACTTCGCTTACTAATCCCTCTTGATTCGCTTACTCACCCTCTTAATTCGATTCGGCCCTGCCTTTCCTCTCTTCTATTTCTCTCGCTTAATTCGATTAGTCATCCGCTTAATTCGCTTTATCATCCATCTTAATTCGCTTAGTCATCCACTTAATTCGCTTAGTCATCGATTTAATTAGCTTTGTCACCCATCTTGCTTGCTTACGGGAGTATGCGACACTGATGTTGATAGTTTTTGTACCTTTCGCGTCGTCGACGCGTTTTCGCTCAAGGACTTTGGAGGTCGACTGAATGATGAGACATATAAGGCTCTCACCTTAATACCTCAGCGCGCATCACGTACCTCTGCCGTGCGAAAGCTCGCTACCCGTGGCCAGGGTTATTCCCAGGTAATCACGCGCGCGACTGGGCAACGCAACAACGATGGGTGCCGTTCTTCACGCTCGGCCACTGGACAGCGTATACGGAGACCTCAGTGGAATAGATTCTAACTGCAACATCGAAAATCCACTCGCGTATGCTTTCGCTTGCCATAAACGTCGCAGTGCGCGGCCACTCTGGCCGAGGCCGGGACAAGGCAAGTAGAGCTATACTAGCCAAGCAACCGGCAATTTTACCCCACGTTGACCACATGCATGGTGCGCGCGGCGGCAGACCGCTACTCCAGCGTCTTAGGCAACGCCATTGTATACTCGAATGGGTATTGTTCATCGAGAATCTGAGCAGCTAACGGGCCGCGTTAGCTGCTCAGATCAGAGCTTACGGAGTAAAGATAGTAGTTTATCGGCTGCATAAACTTGGACACATTCGCTTACTAAATGCATTAACAAGCATGGTGTCAGCGCGCACAAGCAAACGAATAGATCACACTCGATGACCCCACACCACCGCTGTCAAAACGCTGGCGTGAGCAAGCGCGCCAGCAGCAGCTAGCGAAGATTCGTGTGGTCTATCGTTTGAACGGAAACTGAGCGGCGAAAGCACAGCGCATACAAAGATAGGTGCCGTGTTGCAGATCGCTTTCAAGATACGGTGCGCGCAACAGCCCGCCGCCACGCAAAGTATACAAGTAAGCAGTTGCTCGCAGAAGCCGCACACCCTCCCTGCGATGCACATCCTCCCTCCGACGATGCAGCCGGGTCGATGTTGACGCCGCGGCATATGTCCCCAGACGCCTTGGCGTGGCCCCGAAACGGGAGCTGCTGGTTACCTACGGGTAGCATTCGTTGAGCAATAGGGATCGAGGTGAGGCTGCACACCAGCACATTTTGGTCCCACACTGGCCACACTTGGAGGTCGGCAGCCGAGCAGTCCCCCAGAAAGGCACACACCGCGTCACCAGCGCGTTCCGAGGCGAGCACCGTCTTGAGATCAAATGAGGCACGCGGTTTGAGCCCAAGGACGAGGTTGTCACGCCCTATGCGGAGCGTGTATTGCGGCCTCCAAGAAGGCTTACGTGGTGCCTGAGGAGGAGACTAACAGCGCGTGCATGTGGGCTCCCTAGTGGAGACGAGTTGGGAGCACCACCTGGCAGAAGGCGTGTCGACATTTCCGCAGCCGCCTGCTGCGAGGCGGCCGGCGTCCCCTTGAGCTTGGGCGTCTGGGGAGGGGACTTACGTTGCTTGCGTTGCCAAAGTTGGATCAGATATTCAAGATACTCATGTTCGGTAGGGACATCCTGGACCGCCGGGGTGACATCCATGGTAACCACTCGATGTGAGGAGGGATCGTGGCCCGTAACCGGGGTTGAAGCCGCCATCGCCGGGGAAGAAGCCCGGCGAGGCCCGTCGGCGCGACGCAGCTGTTAGGCTTAGCGCCACCGAAGGCTGGGAGAATCTTCAAAGAGTCCGGAATTGGCGAAATATGGTACCACCGCGACCAAAATGGGGTCCTAATGGAGCTCTGGGCTTGCAGAAGACGATGATACCAAGCTTGCGGGGATCTGTGGTGATGGACCGTAGTAGCCAAGGGGCATCTGCGGAGCTTAAGCGAAGTTCGTCCATCGCCGCCGAACGCGCCTCGCGGGCGTCTCCCTGCCAGACAATTGGCTACCCTACAATTGCCAACCTCGTTTAGCTGGCCCGTCCTCTCACAAAATTCAAACCTGCGAAAATGCGAGCACCGTTTCTGAAACACGTAACGAAATGTCAGGTAAAAGATAAAACATATGCTTACCAATCGCTTCTCTAAAGAGTTTGAAATAAGGTTTTATGGTACTTCCAGAACGTAGTTTCGTGGCTACTTACCGCCTGAAAGAAATTGCAGTTTACGTATATAATTTTTAAAAAAACGTTTCACGAGACACTTGTGCCAATGCTGTAGCTGAAACGAAAGGGCTGCCTAGTAGACCACCTATTCAGTTCGTCAGTTGAACCTTGCGAGCCGTTGTTGGCCGGTTTTCTGAACACAGCACTAGAGCACGCTTTCGGAAATATAATTGATTACAATTACGAAGTATTGCACCGTGAGCGTAATTGTGAAATAAAATAATCGATTACGTTAACGTTACTTTCCTCCCTGATCGTGTTAGTATTGTACAATTACATTAAATAGAACGAACTGACCTGGCACCCGTTCTTTATATTCATTGACCTGAGAATTGCTTACAAAAGTTTTCTTCGGTAATCTCTGTTTCCTTGTGAAGACATCTACAGCAACACAGAAATCCTGCTCGTGTGCGCACCAGAAACTAAGGCTGTATTGTAACGTACGAAAACTTCGCTCTCAAGATCGTGGTTACTCAATGATGCGACGGTCGATTAAGCGCTGCTCATCATGGTTGCTGAGTGAGAGGACGGCGATGCCGATAGGACCAGCGAAACAACTAGCGTACGCAATGCGGTGCTGTACAGAGAGGCAGAGACCGCATTTTCTTAACTTTTGACTGGTTGCTTGGATGATCTCATTTTGTTCTCGCAACGATGCCCGGATGTTTTCATTTGAGTGCCCGGATGCTCTCGTTTGAGTGCCCGGATATTCTCGTGTGAGCGCCCGGATAACGGCTCTAGCTTTTGGTTCAAGGTTACTTGAAGGTCTCCAACAACGGCAGCTAAAATCATTTCATGCTTAAACCCGAAAAATTATCCACAGCTGATTCTCTGGCATCAATGTCCGAAGTGGTCAGCGCTATCGAACCATATAAACGTCATTTCAATTCGTCGGCCAATATCTGGTGGGCCTACTCCTGGCGTCCTTAGCTGGCTAGCGATTTAGCCTTAAACGAATAATTGTAATGGACTCCAGCAGCGTTCACGTTCCTTCAAAAGCCGGCCAAATCCATATATTAATCTAATATAAAGCTGCATATTATTCAGCGCTAAAATAATGTGCGTGCGTTACAATCGCAAAAACAGATGTGAGTCGAACATGTATCAAAAAGAACGAAACATATGCGTCTGATGGTCAAAAACTTCTGTTTGATATTATATCAGAGAATTGAATGAGTGCAATAAGTCAAGAAGAATTGAGTAGCAGCTCTGACAACCTATGTTGCTTTTGTAGGTTGTTTATCTACGTCATTCGATTTTGTTAAACTTACGTTTTGATGGGGACTGGACGTCTCTATTGCGTTTTGAGTTCGCTTGCGTTTTTCCCGCTACCAGATATTGTATAAAATCCGTTTTTTTTTGTCTCTGTTCAACGTTTAGATAATTTTTTATTGTAGTTATCTACCTAATGTCTGGAAACACACTCGTCAACACATATGCAAGCACACTCTTCGGCTTTCAGGGGTACGCGGGTTTCGTTCTTTCGAAAAGCGATTGAGAGCGCTGCAATTTTTTATTGCGATAGCAATTATATGGACACTTGAACCGGATTTCTGCCGTCGGCGTCACCGTCGTCGTCGCCGTCGTCGTCGCCGTGGTCGTCGCCGTCGCCGTCGCCGTCGCCGTGAGGTTCTCTATAGATAAAATCTTCGCCGCGCGCCGTATGCCCGAGAGGAAGCGTGCGGGGACGCGCGCTATCACGGAGAGCGAGCGCACTCAATCTCCCACGCGCAAGCAAGGAAGCAGGAAGCCAGCGCCGGAGGGAGCAAGGGGGGGGGGGGGGGGGCACTTCTCTGCCAACAACCGCGCTCGTCGCTCGCTCGCACCGTCTCTTATCTACACACGGCTCAGACCTTTAAGCGCCGGCGCATTCAGTTTCCGTTGAAGCGATAGACCGCACGTACCTTCGCCCGCTGCGGCGTATGCTTGCTGCCAGCGTTTTGACAGTCGTTGTCTGCTGTCATTCCGTGTGATCTCTTCGTGTTTGTACTAATGAAGTTAATTAGTGACTTTAAAAAAAACAATAGTCAGTTATGCCTTTCGACTCTTCGAGCAAACATTGTCCGCTCGTTTGAGAAATCGCGCTCAAGGAGGTGATTTGTAAAGGTTGCTTAATGTCTTCGCAGAAACACCAAGTATATGCTCATACCTTGCGACGGTAAATGATACCTGAGCATAAATGATACCAATAATGAGCATAAATGATACCAACGTCTTGTGGGGGGAAGGGGGGGGGGGACAGGCAGACTGAACTCCAATTGACATCTACGTAAAGCGAAGCGTTTTTGGTGTGATCGGCTCATGAACTATGTGTCTGCATATATAACGGCTGTTTCGGCGAACAATTTCAAAACTTTTAAAGATTGCCTGTGGCAGATAGCCCAATTCTAGTTCGTCAGCTCGTCTACACGTATAGGTGGACATTACTTGCATAAAAAATTGAAATGCATAATCGACTAATTAACAATCAATCACTAATTAAGTTTTTAACCAACTACCCTATGGCCCATATTGCAGTTTGCAAATTCTAGCCGTGGAGTTAGCAAAGTGGTTCCACTTGGATCAAATTTTCAGGATGACACTATAGTTTCGGGAAATTAATTCTCGCACTTTGCGGAGAAATGCGTTGGCGTTCCAGTTACTTTTGTGCTTCAACGACATTTTCTAATTTTCTAATAAAAGTAACTGCAATGCCCGTTATTTTCTATCACCATCATTAGCAGCCTATATTTATGTCCACCTCGACTGCTCTTCGATGTAGGCAGAAAACCAGGTGAGGTGATGAAGTTAGGAAATTAGCATGCGCAAGTTGGAATCAGCTAGCGCAAGACAGGGGTAATTGGAGATCGCAGGGAGAGGCCTTCGTCCTGCAGTGGACATAAAATATAGGCTGATGATGATGATGATGATGATGATGATTTATGTCCAATGAACGAAGGCCTCTCCCTGCGATTTCCAATTACCCCTGTCTTGCGCTAGCTAATTCCAACTTGCGCATGCTAATTTCCTAACTTCATCACCCCACCTAGTTTTCTGCCGTCCTCGACTGCGCTTCCCCTCTCTTGGTACCCATTCTGTAACTCTAATGATCCACCAGTTATTCATCCTATGCATTACATGGCCTGCCCAGCTCCATTTTCCCCTCTTAATGTCAACTAGAATATCGGCTATCACCGTTTGCTCTCTGATCCACACCGCTCTCTTCCTGTCTCTTAACGTTAGGCCTAACATTTTTCGTTCCATCGCTCTTTGTGCGATCCTTAACTTGTGCTCGAGATTCTTTGTTAACCTCCAAGTTTCTGCCCCATATGTTAGCACCTGTAGAATGCAATGATTGTACACTTTTCTTTTCAATGACAGTGGTATAAGCTCCCCGTCAGGATTTGGCGATGCGTGCCGTACGCACTCCAACCCAATTTTATTCTTCTGTAAGATCCCTTCTCATGATCAGGCTCCCCTGTGAGTAATTGACCTAGATAAACGTACTCCTTTACAGACTCTAGAGGCCTGACTGGCGATCCTGAATTCTTGCTCCCTTGCTAGACCATTGAACATTAACTTTGTCTTCTGCATACTGATCTTCAACCCCACTCTTACACTTTCTCGGTTAAGGTGCTCAACCATTTGTTGTAGTTTGCCCTCATTGTTGCTGAATAGCACAATATCACCTGCAAACCAAAGGTTCCTGAGATATTCGCCGTTGATCCTCACACCTAAGCCTTCCAAGTCTGAGAGCTTGGATACTTTTTCTAAGCATGCGGTGAATAGCATTGGAGAAATTGTGTCTCCTTGCCTGTTATTTCTATACTTATTTTCTATAGGTAAACCCATTTTAAAATTGTGGGTAGTATCATCTCCAACCAATCTGCTTTGCCGGTAGCCATTTCATGCTTACATCTACTATCGATTACGGGAAAGCCAGCATTTTTTTTTTTCTAGTGGAACTGCGGATCGAAACGCGCCAAGTGTCTCAGCGCGCTGACTTGCCCTCGGGTAAGGGTGTTCTATACCACATGTCAAACGCATGTGTCCGTGGCGTAACGGTGTCAATATCAAGCTTGTGTGCTAGAGGACCCGTGTTCCAATCATGCCATCGGACATTTTCGTCAATGTTTATTGAATTATTTATACCGCCATAGCTTTCTTGAAAATCACGACATTCCAAAGCCGTTTTGAAGCCAAAAGGACGAAGTCAAGGCAAATCCACGTGCTAACCACCATTCCTTTTCTGGCTGAGCACCCCTGCTTACAGTTCCCATAAGCACTAGTGCCACAGTTCCCTCTTGTGAGTATTATACAAAACTGCATGTTTGAAACGGTGAGCTATACATCTTCGTTTCACCGTTGCTAGATTGCGTTGAACGCGTTCGGCGCATAGAGTTTCTCACTATATTACCTAGAGGGAAAACTAGCGCTGCTGCGCTGTTTTATCCATGGGAATGCCGGTATATTGAGACTTCGGATTGGCATCGTTCTCGGAGAGCCAGAACGCCTTGAAGACGCGCCTGGCTAGCACCGTTCCGTCTGTCACAGTGATTCATTCCCTGGTAAAACAGCACGTAAAAAACTGCTTTAGCTTTATTATTACACAAAACCATGTTTTGTTTAATTTTGAGGACTTACTATTGGATGCACAATTATATCAAACGTAAAAAGTATCAGCTGGCCGCTAAAGTTGGAGGGCAGACGACTAGATTAGCGCTCGCTTTGGAACAACTCGTCGTCTGTTCTTGCTTTTCTTCGCTTGATTCTGCAATGTAGGTGAGTAAACTTTATTGAGAGATGTAATATGCGTGAATGAAAGCCTCTTATGTAGATTTTACTTAAAGAACGCATTATTTGTGTAGCCATATCCACGTTTTAGACGAAGCCTCGTTCAACACCAGCCAACACGAGCCTCGCAGACACATATCCCCGTCATTCCCATGAGGGCACGGCAGCCCCTTAAGAAACTCGCATAGACGGTGGCGCCAGTTTACCTTCTAGGTGTTATAGTGAGAAACGCTATGGTTCAGCGTTAGAGGCGAGATACGTACGAAAATGCGCCTGGAACTCGGCATGAAAGCTTCGCTCTAGAAAGACAAAGTCCGCCTGCGTCCCACCCTGTGCAAAGTGTATGGTACAGCGAAGCCGGTGCGGAAGTCAGACAAGTACCACTAGCCCAGCTGAAGTTAGACGACGTTACACGGGCACCACCACCATAAACGACGTCACATCACGTGCGCACGCACGTGGGCGGAAGTGTAGCATATATCCACATTGTTTTAGGCCGTCCGCCAAGCGCAAGTGCCTCATTAAACTAAGTTAGTCTTTAAAATTAAATTGCGACAAAAAATTCCTACATTACGACTTACAACCTACAGGCATGATAGCATCGGACTGTAAGTCGAATATACCAGGAAACGTAATTCTCAAACACAAACCCCCTTTTCAGCTGCCGCGGTTATTGGGTGAGCACGCCACGAAATGTCGCCCACCAAGTAGAGGCTAACAGTGGCCGTATTCTGAAACGATCCACTTGGGCGATACTATCGCCTTGGCCAACGGCGCGCGCTGATTGGCTGTTTTAGCGCATTTCGATTAATATTATTTGGCTGGTTGGGCACGACGTCATCCAATTTCGCTCAACCGGCCAATCAGCGGGCGCCTGACGGCGATGTCGTCGCCGAGGCGATATTATCGCCGAAGTGGATCGTTTCAGAACACGGCCCCCTCAGCTTCGCTTCGAAACCCGCTCTTTCATTCAATCCGGGTCCGAGACAGCCGCGCTTTTATTTCGGGACTGACGGCTTCGCCGTTCCCGCCACGGGAAGCGAGAAGTTCCTTCACAGGTGCCGTTTTCCAATCATCCACGAGTAGATTACGGTCTTTCCGAGCCTGTTCTCACGCCTCGGTGTAACGCTGCATACACGGCTCCGAATCACGTCGAACACAGAGAGAGACAGACCCCTTTGATGTCAGTCGAAAAATGATGAGCCGCCCGGCAAGGCGGCGGCGTCTGCGTCTGCGCAAAGAAAATAACACATGCCTGTCTGGTGCGGCGTGTTCGAGGCTTCAGAGCGTGGCCAAGGGAAACGCGCGAATCGACTAAATTATTCGGCAGCAACGAGAAAAAAAAAAAAAGAAGCGCGTGTAGGTATCGACATCGTGACGCGCCAGATTACCCAGATAAAAAAATGCGTATGGAAACAGTTGTGCTTCGTAAAAGCCATTCAATCTTTTCTACCTCATCAATACCACAAACATAATGAAGAAACAGGACGTAAAAGTTTTTAAGTGGCACTATTTAACTGGAATAAAAAGGCTTCCTCTCACAGAAAACATAATTTTGACACTCTGCGCTGTTGCGCCCCAAATGCGGAGCCGACTCATGCTCTTTCGATCACATGCTCTGGCTGTGCCCAGCCATAGAGAACTCTATACTTGCCACAAAGGAACAGTGGGATGAGTTCCTAAGAAGCGACCACCACCACATCCAACTCCAGGCAGTCCAGAGGGCCCACGACATCGCAACGGGATTTCGCCTCCCGGTGCCATCGTGGGCGGAGCTACCGACTTGACCTGAGGGAGCCCTCGGCTCCCCCTGGCCAGTTTCTCAGGACCAATAAAAGTTCTTGTCACCGTCTGCGTGTTGCGAGCTGAAAGCTGCACTGAAAGTATACGGCTCCGCTATACCGTGTGCATTGTTTCATTGTATAGGAACAAGGGCACGTATTCACACAAAAGTTCTTACAACGGATCAATGTATGAGAAGAGCCAGCTATTACTGACAACGAACTTATTAGCTAACGCCGATGACAAATGATTAACAGCTATTACGGATGAAACCTTTCAGTAGATGCGGCCCTTCATCCCTCGTTCAATTTACCTCACTCTAGCAGCATTGAATGGATAGATATTGGATGGATAATTATAGGCATCGACAATGTAACGAAGCTTGCTACTTTATCTATCTGCCGTGCTCGTTATCGGCTCTTAAGACCTATTGTTCGCGTTAATTACCAACCCAACGAAAAACCTGATAGTAATTTATTACCCTAAAAACTATTCGTCATGTTCTCTACTTTTGCACATTCAATGCAGTCGTCTTTTCTCCAGCGCAGATTCATCAAGCTTTCGGCTAGCACCCCCAGAGACCGAATACCTCCGGAGAGTTTGCTACGCCCTCATTCACCTCAAGATGAATACTTCGACTTCCCTACAAAAACACGTTCTGCGGTTGCTGCGCTATTTCCACGTGGTGCATGCGCGTACCTGTATACAGTCATCATCGGCAAACATTCTCCTATAACACCGCTTCCCCTCACATCCTGATCTGCCTTCGAGTAGTACTATTGCCCTCCCTGCGCTTTCAATCATGGTAAGAAAATTTATTTCGATTTCCTCCTTTGCAGTTCCCCGTGGTCTATATAGCTCGCTTATTTTCCATCGCGTCTATCCAGTATACCGGGTGTTTCAGCGAACACTTTCAAAAATTTTTAAAGGTTGCCTGTGGCAGATAGCACAATTCTAGTTCGTGAGCTGGTATACTCGAAGAGGCGGACATTACTTGCACAAGAAGTTGAAATGCATAATCGAGGAAATAACAAACATTTCACTAATTAAGTTTTATTGCGATAGCAATTATATGGACACTTGAACCGGATTTCTGCCGTCGGCGTCGCCGTCGTCGTCGCCGTGGTCGTCGCCGTCGCCGTCGCCGTCGCCGTGAGGTTCTCTATAGATAAAATCTTCGCCGCGCGCCGTATGCCCGAGAGGAAGCGTGCGGGGACGCGCGCTATCACGGAGAGCGAGCGCACTCAATCTCCCACGCGCAAGCAAGGAAGCAGGAAGCCAGCGCCGGAGAGAGCAAGGGGGGGGGGGGGGGGGGCACTTCTCTGCCAACAACCGCGCTCGTCGCTCGCTCGCACCGTCTCTTATCTACACACGGCTCAGACCTTTAAGCGCCGGCGCATTCAGTTTCCGTTGAAGCGATAGACCGCACGTACCTTCGCCCGCTGCGGCGTATGCTTGCTGCCAGCGTTTTGACAGTCGTTGTCTGCTGTCATTCCGTGTGATCTCTTCGTGTTTGTGCGCGCTCACACCACGCTTGTTCATTCACTAAATAAGTTTTTAGGTAATTGCCTTACGGCCCATATTGCAGTTTAGAAATTCCAGCCGTGGAGTTCGCAAGGTGGATCCACTTGGAACGAATTCTTAGGATGACACCAGTTTCGAGATAATAATTCCCGATCTTTGTGGACAAATGCATGGGCGTTCCAATTACTTTGTGCTTCAATGCATAAAATGACGTTCTGTTAAGAAAGTAACAGGAACGCCAATGCATTTCTACGCAATGTTCGGGGATTAATTTCTCGAAACTGGCGTCCTCCTGAGAATTCGTCCCAAGTGCATCCGCCCTGCGAACTCCACGGCTACAATTTGTAAATTGCAACATGGGCCATAAGGGAATTACATAAAAAATTATTTAGTGAATATTTGTTGATTGCTCGATTATGTATTTCAAATTTTTTGTGCAAGTAATGTGCGTCTCTTCGAGGAGACCAGCTCATGAACTAGAATTGTGCTATCTGCCACAGTCAACTTATAAAAATTTTTGAATGTGTTCGCTGAAACACCCTGTATTGCTCCATCTGCATGTCTCACTTGCAGTTGAAGCTCCGCAGCGCTTCAGGTCGGACGAAGCGGCAACTAAACACGCGTCTTTTATCTGCGACGTTATAGTCAGCGAGACGTCCCCATCTTAGAGGTCGGCAGGCGCCCGAGTGCTGATGATTTGCACCCTACTTAGGGACAGAGAGGGACCCTTGTTCCTTCGTAGTCACACACCCCCCCTCTCTGCGCGCGTTGTTTAGTCAACGTTCTGCATGGTGATGGATCACCTCGTATATCGTCCACATGGCTCCGGGTCTACTGGACCGCACACTCGCCGTATAAGAGCAGATCAACCGTGCGACTACTGAAGGGAATGGGCACATCCAGATGGCTAGCGGAAGCAAGCATGTCGTCTCCTCGACGCCGGTTCGCAAAAAAGCTGGAGAAGGCCACAGGGAGAGCGTTTAATAGAACATCGACCCACATTTTACAGCCAGGCTGTTAGCCTCTGGTTGGTCGGGATTTTTCGTCGGCTCGTGCTCAGCCAAAAAAACAGTGCCGCCACCTAGCGTGCGCGGCCACTCAGGCAGGTGTCAAATGGCAGCTGGAAAAAAAGGCTTCGTCTTTGAGTTTCGGCGTAACAGAATTATGTTTTCTCGTATATTCGCGAATTAGAAACCGAAAATATCATGTCTGCTACTTGGGTGTAGGTCGTACTTCACGAATTTTCTGACGCAATTTACTTTGCAAAAGTTCAATTCGTTCAAGAAGGCACCTGCGCTTGGCGGAGGGCCTAGAAGAATGAGGATGTTAAGCTGCACTTCCGCACACGTGTGTGCGCGGCCGAGAAGTGCGTACATGCGGGCGCTCTGCCCGTCCCATCTGTCGCGGAGCGTGTGCTGCGGTGGTAATCGACATTACGGCAAACACTGCGCAAAAAGTGTACCGCCACCTAGCGGCCGTAGCCACTCGGGCAGACCTCGAGCGGCAGCTGGAAAAGGAGGCGTATGGGCTGACGCCGCCAGACAGAGTGCACTGGCAGTTGGCAGCCTGTGGGTTGACGTCAATCGGCGTGAACCAATGGGAGATGGCGGGGGCCTTGAAAAGGCGGATGTTCGTGGTTGCCTAACACAGCTTGTGGGGATGAAACTTGTCTAACGTCGTCTAACGCCAGTTGGGGTGGTGGTACTTGTCTAACGTTGGTTGTGCTCGTCTAGCGTCGGCAACACCTTGGCTTTACGTCCACTTTCACAGGGTAGAATGGAGGCGGATTTTTTTTTGAAGTTATGGAAAGTTTACCGCAAGCTGAGGAATCAGAGAAAGGTTGGGAACCACTTGTATCATATCATCTGCGGGTCGCTTTCGAGTGCTCTGCATGAAGCGTTCCGGGGCGCGCCTTACAGGTCGAAATCGAGTGCTCGGAACACCTCGAACTTTTTATTGCGATAGCAATTATATGGACACTTCAACCGGTTTTCTGCCGTCGCCATCGCCGTCGTCGTCGCCGTCGCCGTCGCCGTGAGGTTCCCTATAGATAAAATCTTCGCCGCGCGCCGTATGCCCGAGCGGAAGCGTGCGGGGACGCGCGCTATCACGGAGAGCGAATGCACTCAATCACCCACGCGCAAGCAAGGAAGCGGGAAGCCAGCGCCGGAGGGACCGCGGGGGGAGGGGGGGGGGCGTACTTTTACTCTGCCAACAACCGCGCTCGTCGCTCGCTCGCCCGCACAGTCTCTTATCTCCACACGGCTCTGACCTTTATGCGCCGTGCATTCGCCGCTCAGTTTCCGTTGAAGCGATAGACCGCACGTACCTTCGCCCGCTGCGCGGCGTATGCGCTCGCTGCCAGCGTTTTGACAGTCGTTGGCTGCAGTCATTCAGTGTGATCTATTCATGTTTGTTTGTGCGCGCTCACACCACGCTTGTTCATTCAGTTAGTAATAGTCGGGCCACATTTTCCAACGCACGCTACACATGCAATGCTGCCCAGGATCGGCAGTGCAGCACTACAGGTGTGTCCCTTCGCACGCGCTGCCCACGGGAAGCGCTTCTCATCAACACCACCGTTTCACACGCGCCTTCTCGTGGTCATCGAGTCTCTCTTCATGTCGGTCTACTTACGCCGCAGCACACCTGCTTACTTAATCAGCTCATGTTTACTACAATTCATATTGCTATGACATTGCTGTGTTGCTATCGCATTCATTGCTTCGCCCTTAGGGCGAAACTGTGACATTTTTTTCTTCTACAGCGAAGCTGTTAAGGGCTCAGTCTTCGATGGTCGCGTCCGGATGTAGAAAAAAAACTCTCATTGACCGTATGCTGTATGTGCGAGGGACGCGCGCTTTCACGGGGAGCGAACGCACGGCGGAGAGAAAACTCCACTTCTTCCGTCGCGCAAAAGGCCGTGGGGGGACGGGAGGGAGGGAGGGGAGGCGACGTTTAGCTGCAGCACCAAATGCGTATGTTGAGACCGGGTGCAGGGGAACTGGCGACTCAGTCTCCCACGTGAAAGGAGGAAAGCGGGAAGGCAGCGCGGGAGGGAGGGAGGGTGTGCTGCTTCTACTCTGCCAGCAACTCCGTACTTGTACTTTGCGCGGCTCCGGGCTGTCGCGCGCACCGTATCTTGAAACCGATCTCCAACACGGCTCCTACCTTTGTATGCGCTGTGCTTTCGCCGCTCAGTTTCCATTGAAGCGATAGACTGCATCAACCTTCGCTCACTGCTGCTGGCGCGCTTGCTCACGCCAGCGTTTTGACAGCAGTTGTGCGGGGTTCATCTAACGGATCCAGTTTCCAAAACTGCTATATCTGCTTTTTCGTGGAGAACTACAGATTTGTAAATTTCTTGCTTCAAATCTTTTTCTTCATCTACCGATTTTGATAACTTTTGTAGAAACATCCATGGCCGATATCTACAGCATGCTTCTACAGCCACTAGAACTGCGTTTGCTGCATTTAATGCAACAACTTCCTTTCAAATCGGTCCAGAGGTTGCCTCATAAAAGCATTTCTGCGTTTTGCGTGTATATGAACAGGCATCATCGGAGATGGCACACAGCCTTATTCCCCCGATTGACTTCGCTTATGACCATGCATCTACGAACATGATTACGAGCACACTCGCCACGGTGGTTCAGTAGGTATGGCGTTTTACAGCTGAGCACGAGGTCACGTTATTCCCGGCCGCGGCAGTTGCAGTTTGATGGGGGCGAAACGCAAGAACGCTCGACTGGTGCGCATGTTGATACCCCAGGTGGTCAAAGTTAATGCGGAGCATCTCTCTACGTCATCTCCCATATAGCAGCATTGTTGTTTTCAAAGGGACCCACGAATGAATCAATCAATCAATCAATCAATGAATCAATGAACCGTTTCCAGCCAGGAAGTTCGTGCATACCGAAGAGGTGTTTGCCCGACACCTCAAGTCTCGAACAGGGTATCGAACCGGCACTGAGCCGAAAACCCAAAACATGAAAAAATAAAGTTATCTTTGCTCGGAACCCTAACTAACCCGGTATGTTACAATGGCTGTTTTTTTTTTTTCACTACGGAGTGACACCGAAAGAAAAAAATAACGGTTTTCGGTTCAGGTTGGCCGCCTTTTCTAGAGCTTTATATCCATGCCTGTACTTTTGGCTCCATAGTATGCTACCTCATTTGTTAATACACACCATCTTCCCGCGATTTTAAGAGTAGCAGCACCGTTAGTACGGTTTTCAGCGTATTGCGTCAGAGGGCAGACGAGGTGTTGTTTTAACGCGACAATACTAGCTCAGCATCCGACCCGCGTACTCGCCAGACTGTGCACATAATGCGAGCAAAGAACCTGAGACAGTGCAGCACATATACTAGTTGCTTACATGACTGTGAACGGCAGGCATACTGTTGTGCCATAGTACGTGCCAACCCTTCATCGAGGCGACAGGAACTCCGATTTATCCGCGTCGAATGGATTTGTCGCGGGTAATTGCAAGCAGCACCGGCCATCATCGCCACCCGCCCCACTGGGTCCTGTCGACGAGTCGCCAAGGGGACGCGACGACACAATACGGCGCGGGCGACGTCAGCAACCGTCCCGTCTGGCTCCTGTCGACGAGGAGCCGCCGCCAAGGGGATTTAAGGAAGAACTGGCCCGTTGTTGAGCCAGAGAGTCGCCACCGGCCGCCCCGTCGGTCTGGTGCGCTCTTGCTGCTTTGACCAGCTATCGCCAGCTAATGGCAGCTATTACCAGCTATTACCTGCTATATCTGTACATATTTGTACTGATTGTATAAAGTTTTCGTCTCATCTTCGTCGGCTCCAAGACTCAGTCTCTTGTCCTGACCCCGAGTCACAATAATACATGCAGGCAAAAGTGTTATTGTATACCGTCGACCGGAGATGTCAATGAAGTGAGCCGTCAAGGCTCTTAGAATATGGCTGTGAACGGGCCCTTAATTTGAACACCAACGTGTATAAAATCGCATCCTGCTGCCTGTACTCATCCTTACTCATAGGTATGACCTGTTCTTATCCTTTTTCCTTTCTTCCAGACCAGAGTAGCACGCTGGAGGACTCGCTGCGTTCTCCTAATATATTATCCTTTCTGTCTCTGTTCCTGAATACAGCTTTGCTTCGCATGAATATCAGCATTGGTGTTGGATCTACAGAATGTTTTTTGTAACTACGTGCGGCCTGAATAACAAACAAAAGGCGTAATCTTTCAGTGAAGCTTAGCGGTAGCGTCAAGTTTTTGTACAAAGTAAATTTGAGCTGTTTTGTAATTATTCTTCGGTTATATGGAAATGAGCTTGAACTGGTTCGAACCGGTTGGAAATATTACTTTCTCGCTACAAAATTTATTTATTTATTTATTTTATTTATTCATTAGGTACCTCACAGGCTCCAACTGGAGTATTAGGTGATGGGGTACAAATTTGGGTGCGAACATAAGCAGTCTGAACATCGTTATTTGAACGCGGTTATACAATAGTAAATAAATAAACGAGCTGAAAAATGAAACGACAAGGAAACACTTCGAAACAAAATGCTGCATATTTTTTTTTCTGTGAAGATAACGGGGTCAGCGATGTAAACAATGCAAACCGGAACTGAAACGTTTTCAGTGAACCGAAACGAATACGGGAACAAAAAAAAAAAGTCTCGGTTCGACACACCGGTCTTGACTATGTAGACGAAACATCGCCGTGCGTAAGTTACCCCCTCGAAACATGCCAGACGGACTGTTCGTATTGGGAACGCGGGTAATTAATGACAGCCAGTAAAGGAAAGACTCGGGCCTTGAAGCTTTCCCGTTAGCACCAGCGGACGCGCATAGTCAAATAAATGTTGACGTCACTTCCGGCCTCTTTCGGTCGCGTTGTTATTGTTGCGCACTGCACACATACAAACCAGCCGCGATTCCAGGAACAGCCTATACGTAGAACTTGGGCACCCGTGACGTCAAACTGGGTTAACGTTTGATCTAATGCCGTTCTCGATTGACGCACGTCTGTACCATAATAGCCGAGTCCTCTCTGAATACACGAATGGCGCAGAAGTGTTTTATGTTACCCAACCCACCGCTTCCAGACGACTTCGTGAAACGCGGCTGAGCGTCGTCTGCTATAGGAACTAACCGGCCGTGAACCGCCAATTTTTCACCGCAAAAGACGGGATAACTAGAAGAACAAAAGCAAGCCGAAGCGAAACCTCAACTTAAGTATAACACGATCCAGGACGAGCCCGGAAGAGCTATAGTATGTTCGTAGTGTATACAAACTGTCCTGCAGAAAGCCGTTTTCTTCCTAACTCCTGCCAACGCCGGCGTCTGCCAGTTTTACGCACGTATACGTGAATAGCCCAGCTATGCGCGGCCGAACTTTCACCAGTCCTTTAAACCACGCTCATTCTAATTCTGGTCGCGTTCGCATTCCACGATTGCTTCAGTTCCGACTTGAGAGACTATACAGGGCGACGCTTCGCAGCAGTGCGCGAAGTTTCTTCTAAAGATAACGCATTGCACTTCTTCCGTGTTTCTTCCGTGTTTATCGACGGAAGCCAGAGAATGCGGCGCTTTTTTGCTTGCGCCAGTCAGGTAGAAGAACGTCACGAGCACGCAACTGCAAGACTCTGCGTTTTAAAACAAAGCTTTCTACTATGCGAACCCTATACCTGACTTTGCAGAACGGCGCTTTTGCAGAACGAGCAGAGTAACCAGTTTGGTTTGTTGGTTGCACATCGTATAGTAGGCTACAGCACGGAACCGACGAAGACAACGGAGGCACACAAAGTATACACAGACGCAGCCTGTGTACTTTGCGAGCCGGGTTCAACTCCATGGTTGGAACTGGCCGCATTCGCATGCCGGTGACGATGAAATGCAACAAAAGCGCTCGGGAACCACACAAACTCTGGGTGCTTCGACTCTAATCCTCGTGTTATAGTGCTGGAAGCACCGACGGCAGTGTGCTCTAAATACAGAGTATCACATCTTAAATGGAGCAATTAGGAAAAAAAAAAGTGATCTTATCTGTGAGGATGAAACGAACTGTATCCTATATTTACTAGTCGCCTTAAAAATCATCCAGCATTTCCCGTGGTCGTAATAATTGAGTAGCTTGTACTTACAATTGCCAAACATTTCTCATTACTAACGTCACCGCAACGCCAGCATAAGCATGGTAGAGAACACTTGATTATAGTTTGTAATGCGTTAGCGTTTGTGTAGCTCTCTTTATCATGCCTAAAAGAAAGCTGGCGATACTTTTCAGAAACCTAGTGGCCCACCACTTAATCATCACATAGACGGGAAAAGGTGCATAGACATCACATAAATGCGGGAAAAGGTGCTATGCAAAAGATAGCGCGTAGCAAACGAATAAAACTGTTTTGAAATGTAGTCTACGAATCTTGCACTGACGTTGTGGCCCTAAAGAAAGTAATCAAAAAACGTTGTTTGATAATCACTTTTGATAACTTTATCATTAACAGGAAACATATACTGGCCGCTTCCTGAGGAGGTTGCTAACAATATACATTTGGTTTCATTCCCCCAAAACCTTCCCCTTAGAAAAAAAAAAGAAAAAGAAAGAAAAGACGAGGAAACTTGCGACGTGTTAGTTGGCAGCACTCGGCATGGAACGGTCGTAGTCGCCGATATATCTCTGCGACCACCCAATGAGCCGGCTTATAATGAGCGCGATAGTCTCCTCCACACCAATCAAACAGGCACGATTTCCGCGTCGCGAGCGATTTGCAGAAAGGGAGATCTACTATACACCCTCTGGGTTGGGTGCGTTCTATACCTCATGGCGCAAACGAACGCGTCCGCAGTTATCCCAACGTTTGCGAAGCCGCATTTAAATGGACGCCGGAGGGCAGTTGTGCCAGTTGCGGTCACTTTAGCGGAGACCGCCCAGCGCGTTGGCCCCGAAAACCGCCGAGCCAAAACAAGAACCCGCCCGATTCATCGATAGGTCTTCGCGCGGCTGCCAATTGCACCGAACACCAGGAAACTCGTGACCAATAATTGTATACGAGTGAGACTAATGCACGGACACGATGCGTAACTGCAGCGTGGTATCGAAGGCCGACTCCAACCGCTTACCGGGCAAGCCTATATAGCGGGGCTGCGAGCGTGTTCGGGTAGTTAGTACTAACTAGAAGCTTGCGTGTTTATCTAAACCAATTATCTAGACACAAATTGGTGTGACACGCGATCATTTTGGTCAATACGTTTAAAGCACACACACACACACACACACACCTATCGCGAACCGCTAGCCGCGGGAGAACCCTGCGTGACCCGATTATGGTCAAGTAGTTCATTAACTTTAGCGGAAGCTTGCATGCGTCTAAACTAATTAGGTGTGAATTTGCGTGATACGGTGTCACTTTGGTCAACGTGCCTAAACCGCACATTTAGTGGACGCACACGCACCCCGTCAAGGGATGCTAAGGACCATATATACATGTAACTAATAAGACGTGCTGCCTCTTGTGCTGATCGCGTGATCAATCCGCGACCAGGCGTTCCTATTTTTTCTTTTTTTTTATCGTATCGACAATCCCTCTTCTCTTGTACAGAGTAGCCAATCAGATGGATATCTGGGTAACCTCTTCGCCTTTCCTTGTGCAAAAGTTTTAGGTATCTCTCAATGACATAATACTCGCCTCTTCCTCTTCACAACCACAATCTCCCTCTCTCTATAAATGTGCAATAAAACGATGGCAACCACGTGCCAGTGTATATGACAATCATGCCTTTCACTTCGTTTCTTCATCAGGCTTAATAATGTCTAGCTCACAGTCACGCACGCACGGACACACGCACTTCTCCACAGTCGTTACACTTAAAGCCTTCACAGTTAAGCACGTTGTGAACCCACACTTGGAGCATCAGCTCATCAACAGACGAAGTGAAAACGTTTCTTAAAAACGAGGACAGAATCAGAACCATAAGAGAGAACTAAAACAAATGTCACGGTGGCCCTTATTTATTGGCACACATTTCCCTGGGCCAGCTGCGAAATTCGTGCATGGCCGAAATGGAGCCACGAGGCTGAGTGGTTTGAATGTCCGTTATGCTGGATCTTTGTGAGCCGACAGTAGTGAACAAAAGGGTATATTTTGCGTTTTGGGACCTGCGAGCTTAACTGCTCAGAACATTGGCTCTCCGTTGTGCCATACCATTAGCCTAGGGCATTAGCCTCTTGAACACGCAGTGCCAAATTATGTTAATCACACCGCATAGCCCAGCCACCCTGCAGTCAAAATGCGTATTTGAGGAATGTGTTACGAGTAAACCGTATACATTATCCAGCATGGGAAAATGCGTGCGTATACCGGTAAGAGGAATTTCAATGATGGGCGGAGAGGTTAGCCCAGCAATAGGCTTGGCCTGCTACACTACAGGTTTAATGTATAACGAGATATGAAAGGACGAGGCGAAAGGGGAAACAAAATGTACACGCATCCACTTGCACACAAACTCGGAAATTCACGCCGCAGTGAGTGCCACGAAATGAACAAAAGGAAAAGTGGAACCTTATGCCACCTTCAATAAACAAAAAAATTATTAATGCGAAAGCATTATATGCCCCATTACGCAAAAATGCGGTGGTGTCGTCGTCAATTAAGAGACGACACCAAAAACGGCCGAGGGCGCAAAAAGTAAGAACATGTAAAAAAAAAAAAGGATACTAAGATTGACGTCACATTTCTCGGGGAATTTCCAGGTAAACAAAGTAAATTTACGGTGTTGAAAAAGAAAACTTGGTACATTTCGGTCTGGGTGGGAATCGAACCCGGACCTATGGGGTGCGAGACGAACACGCTTTCCCGACGCCACGAAGACTGTTTTTTTTTTTTTTTGCCCTGCGGTTCTGGCGGACTAAAGGCGTGCCTAGTGCGTGTGTCATTGCACACGTCACGTCGCAGCCATCTGGCTGACTAAAGTTTTCACCAAAGGGACTATAATGCTTTCGCATGCCCTCACGTACGCAGTCTTAAGCGTTCCTGACTAATTTTACTTTCACAAGAGAAGCTGACAAGAGGATAAGACTGTCACAAGAGAAGCTAACATAGCTTTTGAGCGGCAAAAAATTGCAACGCGTCACAGCACATAAATTTCTTGGGGTACTTTTTCAAGAGCAGCTTAGAATGGTTCTTGCTCGCCAATTACGACCTCTCCAGCATTTAAAGATCTACGGGTATTGTTAGTAAATTACGACAACTGCTTCCACAATGGTTAAAGTTGACAGTTGACAGTTGACAAGAACTTTATTAAAAGGTCCTGAGGAAAAAAATTGGTTAAAGAAACAACTATATTACACAATAGTTCACTCGCACATCCACTACTGTCTTCTTGTGTGGGGGAGTATACGACTAAATCAAACCTGGATAGAATTCATGTCTTGCGAAAGAAAGCTATACGACTAATCGAAGGAGTACCACACAGGTTTCATACGGTGCCTCTTTTCAAAAAAACATGAAGTACTAACCATTACAAACGTCATGTAAAAAAAGTGTGATGGTTATTTACAAAATCTAATGCTTCAGGTTTATTTTAGAGGCATCTTGCGAAAGACCACTGCCACATCCTACGTCATAAGATTTATAGAAAAGAAAAACCACGCACCAATTACGGAACTGAGAAACTGAGCTATCAGATTCCGCAGTTTTTTATACCAACACCCTTTTCTAGCTACCCTGATTCAGGAGATGGGCGCATACCGTGTTTTTAAAAAGTAAGGTACATTCATATTTATTAGCAATACAAACATAAAACTTGTTCATGTTTTATGTTGTTAAAAGTATTTGCTGTTGTCTTTTTTTCACCTTGTGTCATTTGGAAGTCACTAAAATCAATTCATTCGATGTCATTTTCCTGCGTTAATGTTGTCATATTTTTGGTTTCACTTGTATACCTTCTTGTGACTTAAATGTGCAAATTCTTATTAACGTACAAAAGCGCTACTGTACTGAGCTGCTTCATCTGTCTTAAGGCCATTGTTTTTTTTTTTCTGCACTGAAATAGCTTTTGCTAAATTGTAACACTGAGCATTGTGTCTTTTTGGGGGTGAACTTGGATTTTCGGGGGGCAGGCGCCCTGACAGGCTTTTTTGCCTTTTCGACGGTCCCCTAGGCAACTGTATATGTGTGTATGTATACCAATATGTATGTATATATTTTATTGGTTGCCTGAAATAAACTTCAAACTTCTGATTATTTCCGCCAACGACGCCGGCGCACCCGCTCCCACGCCGACACCGACGCCGACGCCGGATTTTCTGCGACACGGGGCCCTTAACGCCATCGCGGTGAAACGTCAGGATCGGTGCATTTCGCGCGTTTTGCGCTTGTGCCGCAGCATCTGCTGTTGTCACACCACCCTACTAGTGCTTTTCGAGTTTCGAGAAATGCTTACCTTTCAAGTATGCTGCGCTGAATGTTTGGCTCCTGCGCGGTAATGCTTCCGCAATCCGGCATTGCTTCCCGTCGACCTAGTGCAGGCCTGTCGTGAACCTTTTCGACTGATGTGCGCGTGGCAGAAAGGGAGCGTATTCTCTTTTCGTTTTCGCGATAATCGCTATCGCTGATAAGTACCATATGCCGTGAGGACGGAATGGTGGGCGTGGATGACGTTCTTTTTATTGCGATAGCAATTATATGGGCACACGAAACGCATTTCTGCCGTCGTTTTCGCTGTCGGCGTGATGTCCCGTGTAAAGTCCAAACACTACAACATCGTCACCGCGTGCCGTACGCTGTATGTGCGAGTGATCGCTTGCGAGGGTCAGCCGACGATCGCGGCTCAATATCCCGCGCGCGAGGGAGAAAGGCGGGGCGCAAGCGCGATGTCTTCTGTCGCGCGCGAGGCAAGAGGGGGGGGGGGGAGGAGGAGAGGCGTCGTTCTACATCTGCGGCTGCTACTTACCGCGCGGCCGCGACGGCGCCGTATCTTGTCAGCGATCTGAGCCTTTGCCAAAGTGCGCGCCCGCGTGGGCCTCATCTTCAAAGCGATCTGCGATGTGCGCAAAGTACGCCCAGTGCCGAATGCTTCGTATGCACGGTGCTTTCGTCGTGTAGTTCTCAGCGAGAGCCAGCACAAGGGCTCGCAGGCGCCGCCGCGCTTTCTGACTGCCGCGTTTTGACAGCGAGTTTCCGCCGTCATCGAGCGAGGTGTTTTCATCTTTACCTGTACGTCGGTGACACCGTGCTTGTTAATTAAGTTAGCAAGCGAATGACTGCAAGTTTCTACGGCCGATAAAACTAATATCCTTACTTCGTATAGATGTCTACTAATTTGCTATCGCAATCGATGCTTCGCCTTTCGGGCGAAACGGCTACTTTTTTTCGTCATAGAAAGTGTCCCAACATTCAGGCATCGAACTTGTACCAGGGTGCGGGAACTCCGTACACCTACCTGCATTGGGACTTCGAAATTGCGCACGGTTGCATGGCGACGCTCCGCACCAGCTCCGCTTCCACCACTGGCGGTTGTTGGGCATCCCACTGAAAACAAATCACAGAAAAAAAAAAAACTTACTCAGGACGTCATTGGCGACGTGTTAAATAGGAAGGGGGGAGAGAGGTAGGATCGCACGACTCCTTTTCCCTCGACGTGCGAGCGCGGTTTGCTCGTGCGTTTGTGACAGGCGCGGCCAGCGCGCCCATCATGAACGCACGGAGAATGCGCTGTCTCTCGCGAACTAATACTCCACGTGCTCTTCAGCTAGAAATTTCCGCTTGTGTATCACGTGATTAGAGTCCGATTGTGAATTCTTGTTCCCTTGCCAGGCTATTGAACATCACCTTTGTCTTCAGCATATTATTCTTCAACCCTAGTCTTATCCTTTCTCGGTTAAGGTCTTCAAACATTTGTTGCAATTCATCCCCAATGTTGCTGAACAGGACAATGCTATCTGCAAACCGAAGGGTGCACGTAGGGATATTCGCCGTTGATTCGCCCTCCTAAGCCTTCCCGCCTAACAGATTTTTTTATATTTACGTAATCGCTACTGCGCTCTATTCTTCCGCTGCATACAAGGTTCTTTTTTGTTTGTTTGTTTTTTTCTGCCGTGACCGGACAGATGTTTCTTTTTAACCGATCTTACGAGACTGTTTTGTAACGTTTTCTGTACACGTCACGAATACAGTGCACTCCAACTACGCATAATTTATAGCAAGCTATGCGCGAGTAAAGGGATGTTCCGGTCGCACGGCTACTTTTAATTATCTGCCTTCTTTGTTCTTCTATTTCTTTATTTTGCCTGCTTCGTTTCCTTCCGCAATTCATAGTCACTGGAGTTTATTTTTGATTATTGCAATATCCGGCCCATCGGTGGCCTTTCTCCCAGTGGTTCCATCTTTAATTTAGGCAATAAACAAGGAGGAAACCCCACTGCGCCAGCGAATATAGCCTTATATCATATCAGACCGACTGTAATCGTCGGTAGCACAATTAGAAACAGCTTTATACATCAACAGCGCATGAAATCTGGCTTCGTGCAATCACCGGGACCCGCATATACCCGCATGGCGACGTGACGCAGAAACAAACGTTGCTCCTGTTGCTAATCGGAGGAAGGCCCTAGGCTATCCGGGCCGAACCCGTCATTAACGCTCCGACCGGATCACTTCCGAGAAGTCAGGGTCGGGTCGGGGAGCGATCCGGGCAAATCGAACACAGACGGGACACACATGACCGCAGGGAAGGCTGCGTTGTGAGACAGGAGGTATAAGCAAGCTGGATCCAGGCTAACGGCGGTATCACTGTAAAAATCATTTACACCCTTAAATGTAAACACGGGTGTAAATCGGTCTGTAACTGACACCCTTACACCCAGAAAGGGTGCAAACTTCTAAAGGTGTAAATTATGTTACAGCGTATAGGCTGTGCTCGACGTAATTATGTGAACGCGATTTGGGCTCTTCGGCGAAGCACAGCCGATGCACTAGTTTTTTTTTTCTTTCTTCTTCTCGTAGCTTGCAATATTTGCGGAAAAAATATGTTCATAATATCCTGCATAAGTTCGTAGCCAACTGAAAAGCGTTTGTCGAGGTTGGCTTTCCCACTGTGATGGGCAATATGCAGAGAAGCCAGCTTCAGTAACACCATTTGCTAGACATTCGTCGATTGATTGATCTATCTATCTATCTATCTATCTATCTATCTATCTATCTATCTATCTATCTATCTATCTATCTATCTATCTATCTATCTATCTATCTATCTATCGATCGATCGATCGATCGATCGATCGATCGATCGATCTATCATTGAGTAAATAAATCAAAGTGCTGTCTTCTTTGTCATTGCCGAGGACATGTGTCTAAACATTGTCGTTGTTTAAGTGATACACCGCTCACAAGCTATGCCAAAATTGAAACACCCACACAGCTGGATGCACACTGTGAGCTGTCTAGGCAGCAATGTATCAAGAGGAAGGCGATTTACGACGCTCATCAAGGGGAATTAAGTATGGCAAAGACATAGGTATGAGCACAGAAGTAGGACACATGTCCAGCTACATTCAAAGGATTGCGTACCTCTTGTGTCGCAGTGACACCAAACGAATAAATAAGTCAGTGAAAATCAAGTAAATCAAAGAATTCGCTGAACATAATGCGCTATTCCATTAACAGGCTGGTGTGCTTTGGAGACGCCCGTGAATCGATATTACAAGTTCAGGCTTTATATATTTTTGTTTAACGCAGCGCAGAGGGTGCGCTTACTGGCACTTCTTTGTCGGCCAGCATGAAAGGGTTCTTTAGAGCCGTTCACCGGTGCTTTTAGGCCACGAAAGCAACGAAGGCTTCACTTTAGAAACGCCGCAAGCAAGCAAGCAGATGCCACGACTGGCATTGATGTCGTGCCACCAAGAAAGGTCGACGGCGCCAGGTGTCCCCACCCACCATCCTCGTTCACTCCAACCTATCTTCAGTCCCGCAACTTTCGGGGACCCCGCACGCCTACCACCCTTCATTACTCGTTGCCTCGTGTTTCGCTATAAGTGTGCTTGTTGTTTATGGCGATAGCGCGACACATCACACCAGGCGCCGTGTTTCTATGGTTTGTAGAAGTCCTGGCGGTACAGCAAAGGTGCAAGGGAAGTGCGTTGCCCCTGTTATCGTCGCGGTGGTGTCTGTTCGTCAGTGGCAGATGCGCAAAAGCTGATGTGGCACATGCCACACGAAGGACAGATATTTGCTGGGATAAGAGACGGAAAACAGCACCAAACCGACAACACGGACGCCCCTGAAGTGATGGCAATGAACATTCATCTATCGTTTACACTTGGGCCAGTGGGTGCATCACGTTGCGTCATTGAGTGGAGTAAAGGTGAAAAAAAAAAAAACCCCCGATGTGGACCGGACAGAGTGTCTGTCTTGTCCACATCGTTTTTCCCCCACTTATTCCGCTCAACGACACAACAAAATATCCATCTAGTGTAATAGCAGGATCACCATACAACGACGGTAGCACACGGCACAACGGACTATGTATGCTAATGGTGCATCCAGACGAAGGACCAAATCCGGATTTTTAGCGGACGCGGACGATTATGCCACGGACCGTCCGGCTGCAAGCGCATCCACACGGCGGACGAGGCCCTAGCAGACGACAGCGCCACCGAGCCGTATTACTCTCGACAGCGGCCTTTGCGCAGGCTAACAGCAGACTGGTTTGAGAGTTTCTTCCTACAAAATGAAGGTCAGCAAAAAGCGACGTTTGGCCGCGATGGCTGTTGTTCTGTCAGAGATTGACGATGACTTTGATTTGTTTGCACGAAAACGGCGTTGTTGGCGGAAAGACTGTATGGGAAGGAAAGAATTGGGGGTCCAAAACCTGCTCTACGAAGAGCTCCTGAAGACTGACCTCGACGAATACCGGAGGCTGCTTCGCGTAAGCAGAGAGCAGATTCTGGAACTGCTGTCGCGCGTGGGGCCCCACATACGAAGGGAGGATACCGTTATGCGCCGTTCTATATCGGCTGAAACCACTGTGTAAGAAATATATTCTTACACCGCGCTGCAGGTCACACTGCGGTACCTTGCTTCAGGTAAGTGTCACGCCTGTCCAAGTGATTACGGAGAGCGCCGTTGTAAATGTATATCGGTTGAAAACTGATCTTGGTGCTGATTGAAGGCCGCTACACAAGTGTCTTCAAGCGCGCTCGTGAGGTAGCGTACAAGCTCAATCGCGCCCGAAATATCCAATGCAGATCCAGAGGGTTCAGGTGGAAGGGGTATCACAAGTGCACACAAGTTTTGAATGGCCTTGCTGTCGGCACCGACTTTCCGCATTAACATGCATGAGATCATATTGATCTGTTTACACTTAACTGCACCACTGAGTGTGATTGGTTTTCGCTGATACTGTATTCATTTACTGCTCTGAAACAACCATGGATATCAGATGTATTTGTACACGTCCTACTTTTTTGTATTCTGCTAGCGAGCAGTTGACTGCGACTTTTTTTTTTTTTTTTTTGCATTGCAGGAGAGAGTCACTATTCCCTGATTGTGACGGTGTCCGCATAATCTGCACGGCTGAGGTCCCACAAAGTGGGACATTCTTCCACGATGTGGATGAAATAAAAGGCGGCGTCATCGCACAAATTTATTGTTCATAGAAGCGAACGAAACCAGGATCTATAAAGCACTGAAACCAGGCGCCAGCAAACAAAGTACTGATGCTGACTGCAATGGGGCTCTCCTCGAGCAGGAGAGAAGTGTACTGGTTGCCAGACACCGCGTGTTTATAAGTTAAAGCTGCGGCTTTACCCCGCCAGAATCCGGACGCGAAAAACGGCTTGACATTATCCGTCCGCGCGGCTCACTGAAGAGGCACGGACGAGGCAAATCGCTGATGTGAGGTCACGTGACGCGCCGTCCGGCCCTGCAAACCCGGAATCGGTCCTTCGTCTGGATGCACCATAAACAGGCAGCAGCAGATAGCTCACGTCTAGTATAGCTAGTTTCTCGTATGCGTGCGTGCGTGCGTGCGTGCGTGCGTGCGTGCGTGCGTGCGTGCGTGAGTGAGTGAGTGAGTGAGTGAGTGAGTGAGTGAGTGAGAGTGTGTGTGTGTGTGTGTGTGTGTGTATGTGTGTGTGTGTGTGTGTGTGTGTGTGTGTGTGTGTGTGTGTGTGTGTGTGTGTGTGTGTGTGTGTGAGTGAGTGAGTGAGTGAGTGAGTGAGTGAGTGAGTGAGTGAGTGAGTGAGTGAGTGAGTGAGTGAGTGAGTGAGTGAGTGAGTGAGTGAGTGAGTGAGTGAGTGAGTGAGTGAGTGAGTGAGTGAGTGAGTGAGTGAGTGAGCGAGTGAGTGAGTGAGTGAGTGTGTGTGAGTGTGTGGCGAAGGCAAGCGACCCTCTGTTTGACGCCCGAATCCAAACCACGAATCCAGAACCGGATCACAACAGCGTGCAGCTCTAGCTACACAATACAGAGAGAAAGAGAGATTAATTGTAGCTGTGAAGAGGAAGAGGGGCTATTTTCCGGCCGCGGGCGCACTAGAGCGGATAAAACACATAAGGTAGAGTAGCGAGACGCTCCTCTGCTATCTTGCGTTTCGGTCAGACTACGTCGTCTTTGATACGTCACATATAAACAGAAATGCGACTCCCAATACCCTGACGATTCCACAGCCACTCGATCAATACACTCGTAGCGGCTGCGACATCAGAAAGTTTTAGATTGGGCGAGGCAAGCGGCTTGCGTACGCAAGGTTAGTCTTCTCTGCGTTCGACTGGGGTTCTTTGTATTCAACGACAAAAAATATAGATATGCCCTGTAGTTGGCATTGTGTGAACAGGGAGCTTTAACGAGATCCAAAGAGTGCGTGCTGCGAAGCCTTTGACCTAACATTCCCCGACCACTACTGTTGACTAAGGTTCTTCCGGTATCTTCCACATAAATTATGTTTAAGGATTGCAAGAAACGTGCTGTAATGTCAGCAGTGACCAATATTTTCATCTTTGGCGAGCGCCTTTTATTTTAGTTTGCTGCACTAAATGTCAGAAGTGACTGATATTTTCATCGTGTATGTTAGTTTACTGCACTAGTTACGCCGACGTCAGCAGTAGACGGTGAGGCCACGCGTCGACCGTGGCACGCTCTGCCTTCCTTGTCGAAGTAGCCGACAAACATGGCGTCGTATGGATGATGGAGCCGCCGTCTTTCTCGTCTGCTGACACTTGCAGAGGCGAAAGCAGGACGGTATACACGCGACTTCCATAACCTGTGGCGCAGATTCGAACGTCGCTAAGCCCCAGTGACTTCATCAAAGCGCATGACCCAAAAGCGCAAGAATTCATCAAAAGCCTCGACTTCCTCTTCGAGCGATGAAAGAATGGTGCAGCCATTCTCTTGTCGTTCGGTGCGAGACACTGCTTGCGTGGTTCGTGCAAGTCGAGAGCGAAAAATAAAGACGTGTCAGCAAAAAGAAGGAGAAAAAGAAGCTGCGATCCCAATGGCAATGGCGGCAATCGAGCAATGGAGGGATCTGATCCGATTCCGCGAAGACCACTCTATTTAACGGGACACGTGGTCTGGATGTTTCCATCAGCGACACGGTGCCAAGGATGAAAGACACATTGGTTCTGCTCTCCATGAAGTGCAGAATGACCTTCTTTGTGTTCACCAACCATTGGGAACGAGAAAACAAGAACGTATAGGTACTAAAACAGTGATAGAGTGATCTCATCTTGTTTCAATGGGCTGCGCAGTTCCCTGGTATACAGTATATTGAGAGCGGCGCGTACACAGCGACCGAAAGCGATGAAACACAGACAAGTCGTTCATTTCCTGGCTGCGCGCTAGTATAACCTAAAATAATGGCTCTTGGCGACCGCCTGCAATGTGTGATGATCGCTGGACAAGAGTGTCGCGTTCGCTGCCTTCCTTTCTTTGCGTCTACTTTTGTGTTTGTTTTTCCATTCGTGGCCCTGGGGAAAGGCGATGAATTTGTCAACACGTTTGCTTACCCCCCCCCCCCCCCCCCCTTGGTGCACCGTTAGGCCTAGCGATCGTTACAGCAGATGGGGTCAACCACTCCGTCCCCGCTGTAGAGCAAACAATTTATATCTGCCAATGAGCAAAAGAGGATGACGCACCAGCGGTGCGGCGAGGAAAGAGAGAGAGAGAGAGAAAGAAAAACGACATTCGCAAGGCTTCCGGGCTCTATTAAACAATTTTCCCCTATGTTCTCTCTATTTCCGTTGTCTGTTTGCGTCGTGTGGTTTTAGCTTACAAGGCTACAGCAAGGGCCTCGACTTTGGCAGCCCTTCAATTGAAGCCATACGAAGGTTTATTGTTAAGTTGCTTGCTTCTATAGCTGGCGGCTCACGTGACGCCTGTACTTCAAAGGACGTTCCGCACCCGCCGCCATTGCCACGAGTGGCGCTGACTAACACTCTTAGGGCTACATCTGTGGGATGGCCCTGTTAATGCTATAGCCAAGCTGTTCCACGAAGAAAATTATCTTAAAAAACACGGTGCAAGATACGAGTCTCGATGAATGAAGGCCGGACCACGGCCGAAACGTCAGTAAAGTCCTGTTATGTGTTTTTCCGCTGATGACCGAATGCCATAGGTCTTATAATTGTATCTTGCACCGTGTTATTTTTAAAACCTTTTTTTTTTTTTGGAGAGGCGGACCCAAGAATTTCAAATTCTTGGGTCCGCCTCTCCGAGTAGACCAGCTCATGAACTAGAACTGGGCTATCTGCCACAGGCAACCTTTAGCAAATTTTGAAAGCGTTCGCTGAAACACCCTGTATATATATATATATATATATATATATATATATATATATATATATAATGACGTCTCCATTCCCCTCTGTTTAGATAGGGGCTCGCGAGCTAAATCTTGGTGCAAGATTGGTGCTAGCTTTAGCAAATGTCACAGAAGCCCTACAAATGCAAACTTATCTTCTTTACTCCCAACGTCGCAACCCCCACTTTTCCTATTTACGTGATCGTAGACGTCACATTAAAGTGATTTCTAACGCAATAGCCTTGTCCTACAACGCTTCCTGCAATACGCATGCGACTAACGTGATTTTGGCTGGAAATAAGACCTCACGATTGTGGAAACAATAGCAGCTTCATGCTAAGAAACACCTATTGATTACTAGCGTAGATCCCAACTTGCTAGATCTCAACTTGCATACGCCGCGACCACCTGACACCCGCACCAAGCTTATCTCATCGATGTACTCAAATCGGTCCGGAATAATGTAGGTATAGATTCATCCATTCTTTGCATTCGCCTGACATCAGCATTTCATCGCTTGAAGTTTCTTGTTTTTCAGTCACAGAATCACCACGCTCTCACTTTATCGCAAATTATGTTACACTTTTCAGAAGCCTACGTGGTCTTCTCAAGCCTTCGTGGTCTCTTATCGCAAAGTGGACCCCAATACAGACGCGAGTTTCAAATTCAGAGGCGCACTCTGGTCCCTTTTACGACGAGAACGATTCCTCTCGCGACGTGGTGGAGGCTATACCTATAAAAAGATCACTGCCCAAGCACTCCGTACAGATGGTTAACCAGCGAAGCTGAAACGTGCGGCGCCGGTGTTTATCGCTGGGTTAATCCCGACAGCTCATTAATTAAAGTCTTTCTCAGTTATTGGTTACGTCTTTCTGTTTGGTCTGAATGGCTCATACCCCCCGTAAACAAGGCCTCCACATTACGACGACAGAAGAGAAATGAAATTCTACGCTGGAATGATGAGCGGCAACGGAGCCAGCATGCGCAAGAAGACGACGACGCTCGAGCCATTGCTGATGGTGATGGTTTCTGCGTACAGGCGACAGACGGACGAATCGGCTAGCCATATACAGCTTCGCTGTAATACTCCCCACATTTTATGGCACTGCTTCCCCGCACTACACCCTACACCACCTCCTTCACATCCCTCAGCTCTAAACCCACTGCCGTGTGGCTGACCACAGCCACTTCGTACCAAGACCAACAGCACCTTGCGGTCTTCATCGGCGACGCGCTGGAGAATGCTGCAAGCGAGGCCCTGGACTGAGGGCCCCGACAACCTGCCCTGCCTTTCCTACAATAAAGTGTTTTCTCTCTCTATATCTCTCTCTCTCGCCGCGTATATCTAAGCTGCTAGCCTTACGGCGTTGAATGGCTTCTCGGAACCACATGCGCTCGTCCCCGAAGCACCCGCATTCGCCTCATATGCACTGGCGGCGGTATACGTGATACAGAGTTGCGCAACCTGGGCAACCAAAACGAACCCATACGCCGACGGTACGTGCCGCAGTCGATTCCACTTCCGGGGTGGTTCGAGGCTCATCAAGAGGCCCGCGCACCGGTGGGACGTACATGAGGTGCGTACAGCGGAGAGGCATGAGCTGCGTTTCCGTAAGCAAACAAAACCGACGGCCGCTCCCGCGAACCCCTCATCACACCCGGCTCGCTCTTGCGCGTCCGATAGCGCTTCGTATACGGCACCTCGACTGCGCCCAGAAACAAGCGGCTACCAGCGGTTGCTGGGTCTTCAATTACCGCCGTGTGCGCTGTTCCAGGAACGTACGAAGCCCTTCCGAAAAGTAACGGGACGGGATCTGTTCAGTGGGCTGTATGTAATATACGTATAGAAGTATGATTCTTATGTATTCGAGTAGTATGATACCAGGTAGTCTATAACTGTAGTCTATATTGCATTAGAAGGCTTTCACACCAGTAAACTTGGGGTGTCATGCATCAGTGGCACGTCAGCTACCCTCTTTCCCTCGGAGGGTCGATTTATTTAAATAAATGATGCGGCTGCAGTAACGCGCGTTTCTAAGGTGCGTTTGAAAGATTTTTTTTGTATATATTCGATGTACCTGTGTGCACAATAAACAGTCAAGAGTTAATCCTAATCATCTCCCTATCTCCCCTTATTTTTGTCGATTTGTGCTAAGTGGCCGTAGTTCTTATGGTCCGCAGCATATATAACGGCAATTTTCAGCTTTCTGTACTATTACATACTATGCAACGTATCTACATTCATTCACACACTTGTCTTCGCTCGTCGTTTGGCACCGAGAACTTAAGAACTAACTACCAACGTGGAACAGTGAATCAACATGAAATGTGTTGTTCACTTAGGGAAGACTCCGTCATAAACACTTCAAATGTTTCGGCAAGGGTATGAAGATAACACCGTTTCTTGCACAAATACGTTTGAGTGACGCTAAGAGGCGATGAAGTGGAAGCTGACTGGCTCCAGGAGCGGCAAACCGACAACAAGCAGCACTACATATTCACGGTAACGTCAAACGCGTTAAGGTAGGTGTTGTGCGATCGACGTCGGCCGAACTTGCTGGAAATTGGTTGGGTGCGGCTATTGGGACAAGTGGGGCGCCAGATCGCGGACGCCGGATAATACGCGCAGTCTCCTGTTCTGACGGTGAAAGCATCGCGGAAGTCGTGCTTTGCTTTGCGGTTGCGTGAATGACCAACTCGGCGCAATTTTTTTTTTATTTCGCCCGTGAAGATTTACGAACACGCTTACACGCGTTCGGCGTTTACACAATGCAAAAAACGCAGCTGTGGCCGTACTTCCTTCTGCGCAAGTGAAAGTGTGCTTGGATATCCATGCCGCTAACGTCACAATATATTGAGGTGCGCATAATCGCTTCAATCTACATTAAACGATACTCTAGCTTTCCCACAGTGCGGTAGGAAAATGTAGTGGCAAACTCTAACAACGCCAAACATCTTTTCTGCGTAAAGCACACCACGCCGACCGGAAAATGACACACAAGCTGAACTGTAACGAAATGCTTGGCGCGTAATCGATGAGCCGGTATTGGAATCCAACCTTCGCGTTTTACCGCGATGGCCCATTGCTTGCGACGGTTTTCATATAGACAAAACCTAGTAAAACCTAAGCCTTCCTTCTTGCTTGTTGCGCGCAACACACCCCTACGCAGCTCGTAGGTATACTACGTTTACAGTGCGGGGGTTCCAGCAGGTACAGACGCGAGCGCAAGAAACGCACAGGACAACGCTGGACTGGCACCTGTAAGTTGTACGTCGATCACGACTTACAACTGTTAGTCCAGCGTTGTCCTGTGCATTTCTTTTTCTTGTGCTCGTGTCTGTACCTGCTGGAAACCCCACACTATCATCATGCACCAACTGACCTACCAAACCACACTACTAAATACTGTTTCCTTCCTTGCAAGAGAGCGCAATCTCGCGCGTACCATCACGCTGGGTGACTGGCACACTCCGCAGAACTCTAACCGTCCGTTATACAGCGTCGACCAATCACTGAAGCTGCAATTACAAACAAACCTTTCAGGACGTGACGTAGCACTGCTGTATCGGCTGTAGGTAGGAGTACAGCCTTCAGTAACTCGTACAACCATCGCATTGGAATGGCGGACTCAACCGTGTGCGCTAAGTGGAAGTGTGAAGAGACAATCGATCATCTTCTGTGCCACTGTTGTCGCTTAGATACACAACTCCAATTGAGTCTGACTGAGTCGCCATGACTCTCCAGTGTGCTTCGAATAGACTGGACGATCGGCCATTTGCAGAAGCAACGGTCTTGGGAACCTGGCCTCACTGCTGATCAGCCCAGAAAGCCACTCGAGCTCTTCTACAGTACCTGAAGGCTACAGGCCTGAATTCCCGACTTTAGACATGCTCCACCTAGCGTAGTGCACGTGAAAGTGCGATCAAGACTCGTGTCTTCTCTCCCTCTTTCTTTCACTTCGCCATTCCCTGCTGCCCACGTGTAAGGTAGCAAACTGGACGGAGTCTATATAGTTAACCTGCCTTATTCGCTTTCTCCTTTCTCTCTCTCTCTTTTCCTTGCAACATTGCTAACCATGTTAACCTCCGCGGCAATTGAGGCACTGCATGAGCAAGGTAGGCATGAAAAGTAAGGCAGAGGCGGAGGAGTACTGACAGTACTGACGACAGCGCCACCGCATCTTCGTGAGGTCGCGGTGTGGAGGAGGCGTTTCGGGCGTGCGAGTCGAATATCGAAAGTCTCCCTTTATTTTGCTCAACTAAAAAGCTTTTCCCTAAATGAAAATTGAAATGAACTCTTTAAGAAATACTTCATCAGGTCAAATTATAACGATTTTAATTAAAACAAATTAAGAAAACAGATTTAGCTCGGGACTATCTCCGATTTAACTATTTAAGTACATGGGGTGAACAGGAGAAAAAGCTCTCACAAGACTACCGCTAAAGAAACTTGAATGACATATGTAGCATTTGAGAGTAAAAGCTGAATTTTATCGAGTGTGACCACAACAATCTTCATTTAAGGTCTCTAATTCTTTTTAAAAATTTCTGAAACTCGGCAAGCCGAAAAAAAAAAAAGCTACTCGCAGGACGGTTACAGGTGCGTAACGCGAACGTTTAAGCGTTAGCTGTGGTGCAGGCTAAGCGTCTTTTTATTTTAATTTTATTTATTTATTTTTTTTTATTTTTTTTTTTTGCTCTCGAGCTCGCCGATGCACTTGGCGGTCTGAAGGTGTGCCTTCCTTCATAACGATTCAATATAAGGAATTTCATTCATAGCGATCGCGTTTCAACTTCGTTTCTCACGAGCGCGCAAGTGCTCGCCGACTTTCTGAAGATACACTGGCGCAGCCGGAGGGGTTGTGGCCACGACGGCATGACAACTTCACTTCACTTCGTTACCTTAAACACCACATTGGTGGGGTATTACGTAAGGGGTGGTTAATGAAATAAACATTAGAAACAGGCGTTCATCTTGAAATGTGGCTGACAACGGCGTCATAATCACGACTGGACGACGACAGCATCATTACGACAGAATGACGAAGAAGAAATGACGTCGATGGAACGACGAAGGCCGTATGACGACGATGACATGACGAAGATGGCGCGACGACAATTGTACGACGACAATCGGATGACGTCACGATGACGTCACGATGACAGCGAGACGACGACAGCAGGAAGACGACGGTGTGATGACGGTGGCACAGACCTAGTAGCACGTAGACATACCCAGTGGCCCACACCGAGTGGCACATATACCCATGATAACATTAGAGTTCGCTATCGCCCGGGTCGGTGCACCACTGTGGACTGCGCCGATGGCGCAAAACTGAGCAACGAGCTCCGAAAAGCTAACGCTTAAAAAATTTAGAGGCAGCTTCACACTAGTGGTGCGAAGACTGGGCAAATAGCGAAGCTGGCGACGTCACCTATAGCTGTATCTCGGTTTGGCCAAGTTTTTACGAGGTTATGCATCGAGACTCGGCCACGTCTTGCGCAAGATCACCCCGGAATCATCGAGAGCCCAAGGAGCAACGAACACTCGGTCATTAAAGTATCTGGACTCTTCTGGACGCTCAAACGCTTTTGCTTGGTTTCGCGGGCTCGTAACTGCGGATCTTCTGCGAATCGCCGACGTTTGCTTGGCGGCGCGATACTCGGGATCGGACCGAAGTCGTCTCACTCGCTCTCGAGTAGCGGCGTGGCAGCTTTCGCGCCGCGCTTCCTCTTCTTCGGCCGCCCCATCTTCGCGGCGATGTGCTCGGCGCGGAGGCGACGGGGGCTTTGGTGTCGCCGCGGCGGCGACGTGGAGCTATATATCCCGTGGGTCAGCGCAGGGACGTCACGGCTTAGCTCCGTCTTTGCGCAGCCGCGGCAACCACTCCGCACGGCGCGGTGACGTCATGGCGCGGCAAAGCTAAGGCGAAGCGATGCGGCGCGCGCGCTGACAAGGTCGATCCAAATGGTCGCGAAGCTTCGGGCGAAAAGCGGTTCAGAACGAATTGTCACCGACATCAGCAAGGGTGGTTATGGGAGCAGCGATTACAGCGCGACTATGTTTGGAGGGAACAAACATTGGGAAAGAAAAAAAGCGCTTTTTAATTAAAGCGAGGCACAGTTTGATTCATTCAACGAAAAGAAAATTCCTAATCAATTCTATATACGCATGGCGAGAAAAGAACAACTCCATTTTACTTGATCATTACCAACAAATACCTTTCTTCAGCGCCCACCGTAACAGCGCCCACCGATATCGGCGGGCGTTGACGCCGCTATCACTTGCAATGCAATTGAAGTGGACAGAAAGGCGCGCGCGTAAAGTTCACGCCCCCCTCACATGTTGTGTTGCTTTGCTTGTCGACGTTTGTCTGAATTTGGTGACGCGGGTAGTTTCATTGTTTCTTAACCTGTTCAGTCAAAAGTAGTGAGTTGCGACCACCAGATAGTTGTTTACTTTAGTTGTTTTCGTGGGACTTACACGACTGCATCAATTAAACCCCTCACTGCAACTCCGACCTCCATTCGGACTTCCTCGACGTGAAGCTTCGCTTCTCTGTCGCCTTTGGTTAGGAGTTGCCTTCACAAAGGCATACTCTACATTAATTGGAGTGACCGACAGTGCAGCATGCGAGGTCTGCGGCACCAACGAAACTATTGACCACCTGCTGTGCCACTGTCCACGATATGCCCAAGAAAGACAAGAACTCGCTAACGCGCTAAAAAAACTGGACAATCGGACGCTTTCCGTGCAGGTGCTGCTGGAACACCGCCCCCATCGCTCGTCGGCCCATAAAGCGGTGAAGGCACTTTTGTGCTTCTTGAGGACGACGGGCTTGTGTCAACGTCTGTGACTATTAGTGCACTAACACACGCGTCAGCGAACTAACCGCTCATTTGCCGTCTTTCCTTCCCTCCTATCTCTCCTTGTCATCTTTCTGTTCCATTTTCCCATTCCCTCGGTGTAGGGTAGCCAACCGGACGTTATCCTGGTTAACCTCCCTGCCTTCTGCTTTTCTCTTGCTTCCTTCCTTCCTTCCTTCCTTCGTGGGACAGCACTGGCCGACGGGCTTGTCGTCTGACGAAAGGACGAGCACTCTACGCCCAAAGCGTTCGTCGGCCTTCAAAGAAAGTATGTTCCGTGCAGCGATGCGATTTCGACACCCGTACGGCTGAACTTTGTCCTGCATCGCTTTCCGCGCTGAAAGCTCGAAACGCCCTCAAGTCGAATGGCGGGGCATTTGAATACGATATACAGCTCTAATGGCAGGCCTTCGAAAACAAATTTCACGCCTTTGAGAGGAAAATGACGTCACTTCTGTTTTTAACAGATATGATGCCAACTTGCTTTTTCTTTCGCCGGAAGTGTTCCCGCCTCACACAGATGGCGCTAAGCCCCATGAACTGCGGATGAACCGCCATGTTTTGAACGTATGGGCTTCTATGGAAGTTTCGCTACCAGGTATATTTACCTTGGCGATGACGTCATGGCTCACGCAGCTGTGGCGAGGCTCGGCGCGGTCAGCACAGCTGGGGAGAAGCGTTGCTAGGCGGCGCATGGTGACGTCATCGCTAGGCGGAGGTTTTGCGGCGTACACTTGACGGACCCTCCTCGAGCTTAAATAGCTTCGCTAGTTCACAGGGGTAGGTGCCATTGCGCTTGGACGCTTTCTGCACAACCTCCAGGATCGGCCCAGATTTCTGGTCTATGCTACGCGGCACAACGAAGAGCTTAAACAGCTCCGCTGTTAGAAATTGTGGTTGATCTCTCTTTCATAGGAATCGGAAGGACACGAAAGTGAAACGTGTCTTCGCAGAAGCTGTTGCATGTTTGCTTCGTGAACTAACGTCCGCTGCAGCGAAATGCGCACGATTTGCGGGCCGGCGACCGTGTTGCAGGTGTGCTTGGCGCGTGGCGTCCGTCTGGCGAGCGCCTTCCGGCCGGTGATTGGCTTCCGCGAAGGTGCGAGCATTCTGGTTCGGCTCAGTAGTGGCTACGGCACCCAGTCGAGCTGCGACGCGCACGGCTAGGAATTCCAGTTCGCACCGTGCGCTGCGTACGCGCGAAGAAATTCTGCTTAACGCTGGCGTGTCACGGACGAAGAGCCGTTTCAAATAAAGTTTTATTCATACATTCTCGTCGGAGCAAAGTGAGAGTCGTCCGGCGACGTCGTTGCCTTTCTGCGCGTTTAAGCAGCAATTGTCTTAGGTGGTGCAATCGCAAGCGAACCAGTAGGCGACGAGGTGCCACAGGCTAATCCGACGCTAACTGCCTACGTACACGAGGCTACATAAGTATGTACATGGATTTGTCTTATCTTAACGCTTGTGGATTTAGATGTCCTTGTGGCTTTGTTTAATGCGCTTTATATGCCTTCAATGCCGTAAATTTCTGAGCAATCTATACTTTTCGAAGTGCCGAAGACGCTGCGAACACGCACAATCGCTACTAATTACCGCGGTTCAGCTTGTCGAGGTGGCCAAATCGAAACGCACCGAGCGTCTCAATGCACTGGCTTGCACGCGATAATTCATAAAGGTGTTTTATGTCGCGCGTCGATGCATGCAAGCGTCCGTGGCATAATGGTTTAAATATCGGGCTTCTCTGCTAGACTTCCTGTGTTCGAATCCTGCCATCGAATAATTTTAATAATGTTTTTATTGTATGATTAATGTATAAGTAGTGTATGAAACTCTATGCACAAGGCTACTCTTGGTTCTTTATTCTATGGCTACACCGCGTTGGACCCTCCGCGGCGCTGTGACTACCGAAGCGCTCCCTGTCGGCGCTCGTTAGTGTCACGATGCAATACTTCGCTTCGGCCCTTCCGATGTTCACATCCGTTACATCCGTTGCCGGAAATCAGTCGTCCGACCCGGCATAAAACACTTTCGAGCTAAAAAAAATCAATACACCACGAGTGCTTGTGGTATGTTGTGTGCTCCTAATTCCGCTTGTCCTCGTTTTATCGCGCAGTTCTTAACCTTCCGTCAAGTTTGAGCCAACTATCCTGCAAGAACGTTCTACTACAGTGACAAAGCCGTCTTGAAGCCGGAAGGTTGTGTAGACTCAACATCATTCCCATGGTGCATCTAAAACCGCCACGCTTGTAGCTCCTCCAGACAGTAGCGCCCCCTAGCAATCTCTCTGGGAAGCTCAACGGGCACAGCTGTACAGAACCGCGAACTGAATCACGCAGCCACTTAGACGAGGTCTGGTTTGTGAATGCGTCGAAAACATCCGCAGGTGGGTCGCTCGCCCGCATTCACTGGCATCAAAAACACGCTTCGCCGGGTGCCGTTATACACACCGCGCCTGCTGCCGCACGAAATTTGCGTATGAAAGACGGTCGCTTTCCTGCGTACAAGCACGCCACAAGTGTGCGCCGGCGCCGCGTGCTTCCCAACACGCGTCGGAAACAGCTGGAAAATATACGGCGAGCTTGAAAAATTGACGGGATCGGGTTTTCGAGCGGTCGGAAAGGACCACGGCTGAGTTCAATAATCCACTCTCTCGTCGGCGCGCGTCCTCGGAGCGATGGCGTTGCAGTAGGCCGCGGTTCATTGAGGTCACTACCGTATTGACCCATGTAAGGGCCGCACCCGTGCAGGTGCCGCACCCCCAACTTGGCAGCCCAAAATTTAGAAAATAAAGATATTTCCAACACCGAAGCAATCGCGTTCGGTGCCACAATGCCGAGCAGGTGCATCGGCGAATTCTTGCGCGCTGCGTGATTCCGCGTGCCGCTACTAGATGGCGAGAGCTGCGCGTTGACCTTAGGAAGCCTACATGCAAGCGCTGTTTTAAAACAGCGCTTGCATGTAGGCTCCCTAGTTGACCTCTGTGGCAATGGTACATCCAGGGATCCTGGGTGTGCAAAAGTTGTACCAAAAGATTCGGTCCCGTGTAACGGCCGCACCTCGTCAAAATTCTGAAAAAAAAAAAAGAAAAGCTGCGGCCCTTACACGAGCCTATACGGTATTCGTGCGCATTCAATAACCGTCGAGAATGTTTTGTAAACATGTCGCGGTACTGATCCAGAGGTTAATGGAGCCGTATTTATACACCCTACCGGAGGCCTTCGGTTATAGTAATCAGCCGTGGTGGCGTACTGGCTTTGGCGTAGCGCTGCTGAGCTCGAGGGCGCGGAATCGAATCCCGACCGCGGCTGCTGCATTTAGCTGGGGGATAATTAAATCCAAAAACGGTCGTGCAGCATTGGGTGCACGTTAACGAACCCCAGGGGGGGGGGGGGGGGGAGCCAAAATTAATCCGGAGTCCTCCACTACGGCGTGATTCATAGTCATGTCGTGATATTGGCACCTAAAACCCCAGAACTTATTTTTCATTAGTTTCGGTAGGCGAAAGGTGAATGAATCTGGCGACAGAGAAAAGTTAGACGAGACGAACGAAGAGCTAAGTAAACAGGCGATGCCACACACTTTTGATAAACAGGATATACAGACAGGGGACACATTTTATTAAAGATTGCTCGTTTAATTTCTTCAAAGAAAGTTATCTGTAAACATTTTTTTTTCGTTACTCGAGGTGCCATGCATAACGCGGAATGCACTGCTTCTGCGCTGGGCACACACACAAAAAAGTCGACGATCGCATGGCAAGCTTACAGGGCTGGCACCAAAAACCGTGACTGGGGATGTCCTTGAAATGCCTCCGCAGGGTAAGTGTTATGGTGAGGACATTACCTAGGACGTGCAAGAAATCAGCGGTGAATTCAAACACGATGCTGCTAATAATGTCCTGAATTCTTTGGCGCGTTTTGCAACAACCTGAGGACACTGCAAAATTTTCAGCAAGCTTGGTGAACCGTCAGTTTTTTTGTGACAGCCCCGCAGGTTTGTCGAGTGCAGCGAGTAACACTTGCCGAAGAGCTTAAGAGTGTACAAAACAATGCGCTACATCACGTAAATTCAATAAATCTTCTGATACGTCGCGTCTGGTACATAAAATAACTACGTGGTGAACGTAGAAAAATGAAAAGTTTATTGCTCGCTCCAAAGCGGTATATATAGGAGGTTCATGACATACACGTCTCGTGCCTATAGAGTCCCGGATCAAGGTCAGATGCTGCCGCTAGGTATCCAGCCGAAGACACATCATCATCTTTTTTTTTTTTTTTGCAAACTCCTTTTTGGTTTTAATGCTGTTTCCTTGATAGATTTGTGTCGTTGCTATTTGGCCGCACCAGGAATAATATATATCAGTGTTTAGATCACTTCTTTTAAAAGGAACTTCGGATAACTCGAACCGCTAATAACACGGACAGATTTACACGTTCCCGTCGCGTTCGTCTTAACGTAAGTATGCCGTAGCCTGTAAATGCAGGTGCACGAAGTTGTTTGTATGCTGTATTTTTTTTTCCTTTCTCTTTATTCGGGAGGATTTGCGTACGGCATCGAGAATAACAGAAAGTTAAATAAAAGTTTCAACCTCTCCATCGTGCAAGAACTGCAGCAGTGTATTTGCAAACTTGTTGTCCATCACCCAACTGTCGTAGTTTTCCTGTAGGTCTGGATTTCTTGTACGCTCTTGCTGCCTTGTAAAGAAGTATCCCCCCTCCCCCCTCAAAAGGGGGAGGAGGGAGGTGAGGGGTCAACTGACGAGAGTTAGCTCTTCGCGGCTACTCCTTCCTTGTACGCTCTTTTGTTGAAGGAGCGTCTATTCAATTCGAGTAGCCCATACCTGGCGCACCGTGGAACCCACAGCGCCACGAATTAGACAAAATTCAGACTGCAAAAGTTCAGACGAAATAACGAAAAGAGGTAAGATACGGGAGCAAATGCAAACACGACGCAGCAAACTGGGTCGGAGACACGCGGTCGCCTTCCGCTTCGCAGCCCACACCGCAGAATCATCAAGCTCTCCACCTCCGCGCCCCCTTTGCATCCCACCGCAACCACTCCCCTTACACGGTTCAAAAAAATTTTGTTTTCTTCCTTGAATTCACGCGTTGGTTTCTTGTGATCTCCCCCCACCATTCATGCCGAGAGTGAAACCCGCCATCCGCCGCACGGCTGTACCTCTAAATGAGAATGCTACTCGAAATTGTCCCGTGTTGTGCAGAGCGCACAGTGCAAGCGCATTTCATGAAAGCACGGAATTTAGCAGGAGGAAATATAATTGGCACGCGTACGAAAAAGGTCATGTGGCGATTCAGCGGTAAGTGCGAGAGAAATGCGTTTATATATATATATATATATATATATATATATATATATATTCAGAACATAAGAAACGAACAAACAATGTCGCGAAGGAGAGCATAGGGGAAATTATTTGTAGTGCTTAGCTGAATTCAAGAAATGATAAACAAATGGGTAAAATGACAAATGATGGATTTTAATACAACTGGCCGCAGGTGGATATGTATACCATGTGACCAGCTTACCACAATTCACATACACTTTTCCCCCCACTTTAAAACCGTCCTTCCTAACGTTTGGCCCATTTCGACGTGATATGCGAAGCAGCTAGGCTTCCGACATATTCGCCTAGCAATCGTCAGCCCACGCAGGGTTAGCCCAGGCGGCGGACAAAAAATGCGACACAGCGCTATCATCCACCAGCCAAAGCATCTGAGCCTTGAGACGCCACAAAGTTCTCGCGTGACCGAATGCGCATCTCAAAATTCCTCCTTGGTGGCGGTTGGCGTCAAACGCGCCTTTCACTGTAAAGTAATTTACACCCTTAAATATGAATAAGGGTGCAAATCGGCCTAGAGCTGACACCCTTACACCCGGGAACGGTGAAAAGGTGAGTTATAAAGCAATTCAATAAGGATTTAAATCGGTTTAGAACTCACGTGCGAACGCCCAAGAAGGGTGTAAATGTGTGTGTTTACACCGGTATACCGTTTCAAGAGCGTAAATTATTTTACAGATTAGGAGCCTACATGCACGCGATAAGCCAATCACAACGCACCGGTGCGAGCAGTGAGTCGATAATCTTCCTGGAGGTTGTGCAATTCCTAGAGCTGCATCTCGGTTGCCCTAGGGAGCCTACATGCAACGCCAACGGCGTTGCATGTAGGCTCCCTAGGTTGTCCGAGAGCAAATTGCCCTATAGCGGAGAAACTCCGAGTCCAAGAATGGGCGAAAGAATCGAAAAAAAAAAGACAGCAATTATTCGCTTTAAAACGCGAGTAACCGGACAAAATGATTCTTCTTATTAAAAGAATGATGCACGTCACAGCGTATGCTTGTCAGATTGAGAATATTTAAGTATCGTTTGTTGTTTCATTCCGTAATTCACCAGAGAACCAGAAAGGAGACCGGCGCATCTCTCGCGGTAGTACAGATACATATAAGTATTCGCCCACTGATCAGGCTGTCTACCCGCATGCTGTGCTCACCGTTGTCCTGTGTCGGCTTTTTTTTGTACACGAAGCCAAGTGCCCATGTATTTACAAGAATATTTTGTTTTAGTGAACTTTTCGTAAACAACTGGATTTTTCGTATAGTAAGGAAGGGCCAGGTAGAGTTCCCGATGTTGCCATTTTAAAATCGCTCCCCTCACGCCAGGAAGAGAAAAAATTCGACAGTTAGGATAAAGAAGTAGTCAGAAAATTAAGGTGGCATCAAGGTGTGTCCGCTACGCGTATAAGTACAGGCCGTAAATTTCACTTTATTGCGTTTTGTATGTGGTTGTGTATATCTTTTTAAAGGCGATAGTCTTTCTCGGGGTACCTAAACGCGAAAAACTTTGTCTCTGTCTCATCAACTCAAAGGGCAGTATGCTGGCCTCGCGAATCAAACTTGACGGGATCAAAGCCTCCTCTATCCAGCTAGATAACGGGTCGAACGCAATTGAACATTCAAAAGAAACTTTAATTACACTGGAAAGGTAAAAAAAGCAAGTTAAAAACATACAAAACGTTCAGTTTTTAGCCCCTCAAACTATTGTCGCAGTTTCACCCGAAAGGCGAAGCATCAATTGCGATAGCAAATTAGTAGAGAGCTATACGGAGTAAGGATAGTAGTTTATCAGCTGTATAAACTTGGACATGCAGCAGCACCAGCAACGCGCAAAACTGCTGTCGGCGCCGTCGGCGTTTTATCCGCGTTCGTACCAAACGCACGTGGCGTTGGTGACTGTTGCCGGTGCCTCTGGGGGCGGCTCGGACGTATTCGACGAGATCAGAATGGGACACTCGTCGAGCAGCGTCGGAAATCTTACCTACCTTCTCGCCTGGCAACATTTTTATATAAATACGCATTTGGTGCCGCAGCTAAACGTCACTTCCCCTCCTCCCTCCGTCCCCCCACGGCATTTCGCGCCACGGAAGAAGTCGCGTTCGCTCTATATATACGGTGATTGTAAAGGAGGAAAGAGACTGCAGCCCTTCAGGGAGCACGGCGCAGAACGCGCGTTTGCTCGCCGACGTGCGTTCGCTCCCCGTGAAAGCGCGCGTCCCTCGCGCCTTTTTACTCGCACATACAGCGTCCGGGGCGTGGCGACGATTTCATCGCCGTTGACGTCATACAGAACCTCACGGCGACGGCAACGGCGACGACGACGCCGACGGCAGAAATTCGCTTTGGAGTGTCCATATAATTGCTATCGCAATAAAATGAAACGCTACAAATTAAAAATTCACCAGCCCTTCCCCTGTCGAGGAAATGGGGGTAAGCGAAGCTTGTCGTGTGTGTAGCTGACCTTCGTCAGGGTAACGTCATGTTCTCGACATGTCCCGGTAATAAAAGAGATTGCGTTCGAGCGTCATCTTCGTGCACAGCTGGCGCGTTCGTACGCTCGTGTTCTGCGAGGTGAAGAGGTTTTGCGCGCTATGAGAGCGAGAGAGAGACGCATTCACGGAGCGGGTCTCTTGGAACGCGCTGTCGGCATTAGAACGCGCTGTCGGCATTAGAACGCGCTGTCGGCATTAGAACGCGCTGTCGGCATTAGAACGCGCTGTCGGCGTTGGAACGCGGTATCGGTGTTGCAAGCCGCGCTATGCAACGCGCAGTGACACCCGTAAGTCCGAGACGCGCGAAAACAAATTATCATATTATCATCATCATAAGTATAAGATGAAAAGTTCGCGCGCACTTCCGGAAAATGTTGGGCTACGATGGCCCAGCTTCGCTGTTTCAAGCGTAGCGCGGTCAAGTGCAAGGTTAAGCGTTTTCTTTCTCTCTCTCTCTTTCTCTCTATCTTTCTCTCTCTTTCTTTCTCTCTGTCTCGTTCTTTCTTTCTTTCTCTGTCTCTTTTTTGTCCCTGGTATTTGCGATTGGGCTTGGACCCTTTGTGCACTATCATCAGGATCGGCCCACACGACAGGGGTATGCGCCATTGAGCTTGGACCCTTTGTGCATTATCGCTAGGATCAGTCCACTTTTCAGCGTGACACCGCCACCACCGCCGACACTTGTGAGCCTACAAAGCCTCGCTTAAAAATCAACGCCTTAGAAATTGTGTCGAAGAGACGCTAGGCGTTAAAAACAAGCCGACTGAAGTGGCGGCTCTGTAGCCGGCTTTAAGCCAACAGTAATAACAGGTCCCAACAGATGGCGCTAGAGCAGGGTGAACGCGGAAAATTGGAATTGAATTCAGCAAAACCCCCATTGCATCCATCATGGGACGAGTGAGAGGGGAGGGTAACAGCGCGAGGGGTGGGTGGGGGAAGAAGAGAGGGTGTTAAGTATCAGGGGCGGCAGAAGACTATCGTCTTTCGACGTCATTTGCAGCGAAGCAAGCAGATATGCGGCCAATTTCCCCCCCATTTTTTTCTGTTGAGTGATCCAAACCTGTGATGCTCAGTAACGGTGCGCAGACGGACGGACGGACGGAAAAATTGTTTGTTTTACCTATAAGTATTAGTGTACACGGTTTTCGAAGTTGCGTTCACCTGTGCCGTTATTGTTATTATTACATCAATAAACGTTGTAACCCTCTGTAACCCTTTGTAACGTTAAGCCTTGCTGGGTGATGCCGTAGTCTCGGTGAAACGAAAGCCTGCCGGAGACCGAGGAAAACCGCTTCTGCGTTCAACACAAACCTTGACGATGGCCTGATACTGGCCAAGCTGACTTGCGGGCATTTACTGAGAAATGCTTCGAGCTTCAAGCGAACAGATTTCCAGCATAGCGTGGATGTGGTGGCGTCTACGTATACTACGTTACGGTGAGAGTGCTGCGGGAGTAGGAGCGCTATAAGGCCGACATCTTGTGGAGTTGCATTGAACAATTAAGCGCTAAAGATGAGTTTGTGTCGCACTAACCTCATCCTCCGGAAACCAAATGGATACACCATTATCCCTGTGATGATTAGGGTCGTGCAGACGCGTTCAGTGCACTAAATCATTCCAATAAACTTTCTGTGCCCCGTTCTTGCCCCACCAGAGCACGCTGCCTGCTTCAACGTTCTTCAGACGTACCCTTGCCCCCCCACCCCTTCTACCCGAAAGAAAAAGATAGGTATAGAATAAGTAGCCGGGGATATTTACACAAGCAAAATTACCACTACCCGCAGATGACACTCAGAACGTACTACTGGCATTTTTTGTCGTTTCTTTCTTCTCTGTTCTTTTAATGAAGGCCATTACGTCTGTCGAAAGAGTGCGCGCTACCGGATAACGTCAGAGTTTGCGGCAGTTGCACATGTAGGTCGTCTCCCTCCCCAATTCTGAAAACTCCGTGCAGAGGATCTACGTGTACTACGGGAGCACCAGAGTGAATACACTTGGCCCGCTTTTTACCACGTATGCTAGGTGCACGCTCTGTCGCACGTACTTGAAGCGTGCAGCATGTGGGTAGCTAGAGCTCGTGTTTTCTTGACTTCACACATGGCCTTAAAGATCGTCAACGCGCGCGGCGATAATTCTCAGAGGTCATAGAGCTTCATACTAAGAATACTACATAGAAAATTCGCCGCAGCAGTCGCTCAGCCACCATGGAGACCATGGTGTTTGAATGAATGAACTCGTATGGGTCTATTGAGTAAGCCTGTTACAGCTTCGTTTATTTTTGTTTGTGAGTCTATTGTGGGTTTGCCTGTGCGTGTGTGTGTGCGTGTGCGTGTGCGTGTGTGTGTGTGTGTGTGTGTGTGTGTGTGTGTGTGTGTGTGTGTGTGTGTGTGTGTGTGTGCGCGCGCGCGCGCGCGCGTTCGGGTATTGTCAGGCACTTGCAAATTTATCATCTATTTGCTCTAAGATGTCCTTTTGTTATGAATAGACAAGAGTCTGGAAGCCAGAGCATACTGATATAAAAAGCTCAGAGTGCATTTTTGATGTCACGTTCTAGTGACGGCGAAGAACTACGCAGTGTCAAAGCTGTGAGTTACAAATATAACTCTTTATTGAGTCAACTTGTTCACACGAAGACAAGTAACACTCAAGCGCAACGATAGCGGCGAGCAAAGTCGGCGATCGTCGAAAATTTGATCTGCGGGTAAAGGGCGTCGGCTCGTCGAAGGTTCCAGTGTAATCGCTGGTGCCCGCGTGCCTTCCAGAAAGTACTACATAGTTCGTGTCGCGCATGCAATCTGATTGCAAAAAGTTCGACGAGAACATGCACGACAGATAGAATTGACGATAACATTCGAGTAAGATTGAAATCATGCAGGCGCGCCTTGGGGTAAGCGATAACATTAAGTTAGCGGTTGAAATGCAGTCCCCGGGGGGAAAAAGCATAAATAAGTACACGTACCAATAATGTACGTATAGATTGGCAGATGTTATAGGCTGTATACCGTGTGGCCCAGCTAGCGTTATCTAAGCTATTCAACGAAAAAAAGAAAAAAAAATGAGGCTTTAAGTGCCAAAACCACGATCAAATTATGAGGCACGACGTCAATCAATAAATCGGTCGGTCGGTCGGTCGGTCGGTCCGTCCGTCCGTCCGTCCGTTGGTCCATGCATCCATACATAATACTTACATCATCATCATCATCGGACTATATTTATGTTCACTGCAGGACGAAGGCCTCTCTCTCCCTGCGATCTCCAGTTACCCCTGTTTTGCACTCGCTGATTCCAATTTCCACCATCAAATTTCGTAACATCATCACCCAACCTATAGTTTTCTGCCGTCCTCGACTGCGCTTCCCTTCTATTGGCACCCATTCTGTAACTCTAATTGTCCACCGCTTATCCATCCTCGGCATTACATTGCCTGCCCAGCTCCATTTCTTTCATACATACATACGAGTACATGCAGAACGATTTGATAAACCAATTGGTAATGGTGGAATACCGTATACATGCTTGTACGCAATCTTGAACATGAAAGCTCCGTCCCTTCGTGTACGACGCTCTTTCCTAGCTCCCAAAGAATGCTGCACCGTTCAGAGGTGCGCAGCTCGCGCGTTTCCCGGAACCGTCCCGAGCCGAGCGCGACAGCCAGCATTTGCGTTGCTGATTTCGCCGCGTGAGTGACAGCTTCTGTTCATCTCGGCGCTTTCGGGTCAGCGCGAAAGCACGGAGCTATAGCCCCCCGCACCGTCGTTTCTCTCTCGCTCGCGAACCCGTCTCCTGCACGTAAAGTGTCGAGAATTGCCCGCTTTGCGCGGGAAACCCTTATTTGGCTCGCTCGGCCACGGAATAACAAGGAGCTCAGGGCGCTAAGACTTGTATGCCGGCTAACGATCTCTTGTTCTGCTTCACGACGCTGCGGCAACAAGCGAGCGCCTCAGCCACGTTTACGGCGATGGCTGTTGTGAGCTCGCTCCCACAATCGCGTTGACGCGTCCACCGCTGGCACCGGTGTCCACCGGCGCCCATCGCATAAGTCCCAAATTGCTTCGCAAAAGTGTTTATAAACTAAGCAAAGAAAAAAAATTATCCGCAGTTGCTCGAGTGGATACGAACGTCACGGTGCATTGGGCATCCACTCCGTTCCTGAGATCGCTGCGGCACCTACACGCTAGGGCAACGAAAAGAAAGGCGCGTCGTAGGACTGTTGTTTGCAGTCAAACCTCGTTGTACCGAAACAGGGAATAACGGACAGTGGATATAACGACGTAATTCTGGCCCCTCCCTTTAACTTCGTTATAACGAGGTCTTCTTGCGTTTATTTATTTATTTATTTATTTATTTATTTATTTATTTATTTATTTATTTATTTATTTATTTATTTATTTGTTTGTTTGTTTGTTTGTTTGTTTGTTTGTTTGTTTGTTTGTTTGTTTGTTTGTTTGTTTGTTTGTTTGTTTGTTTGTTTGTTTGTTTGTTTGGGAGCTGCGTTATCATACGTCAGTAAACTTTGCTCTTTGTTACAATGATGTCAACGATGCGAGAAGTCCCGTTTCAAGAGGAGGAGGAGGAGGAATAACTTTATTGAAAAGGGGTTGGGGTGAAAGGTTATGAGCTCGATGGGTGGGGCCCCAAGTCCAGGGCTCCACTGGCCTCTGCCGCCTGCCTTACGTGACCCAGAAGTGCTAGCTGCACCTCGGGGTCAGAGCTGGCGAGTTGTGCCTCCCATTGCTCCAAAGTGTTCAATAGTTCGAATTTACCTAAAAAGGTATTTAAATTTGGTGGTCTATTTTGGCAACCCCACGAAATGTGGTATAGCGATGGCGAGCCACCACACCACGGACAGGCGTGCCCATACAGCGTTGGAAAAATTTTGTTTAATCTTTGTAGGTTTGGAAAGACCCCCGTTTGAATCCTGCGGAGGTCTATGGCGTCCTCCCCTTCTAATGATTTGTGGGGGGTGCTGTATTTTCGTCGCGTGCCACGCTGGTGAGCAAGAACTTCGCGAGGGGTCATTCGGGATGGGTCATTGTCCTCCTCGGTTGACTCCTCCTGGAATGTTTGGGGGAATTGACAGTGCGGTCGAGGCTCTGCTCGGTTCGTGAGCCCTCGAGCAAAAGCGTCCGCACTCTCGTTTCCCTCCAGGCCTGTGTGTCCCGGACACCAGATCAACCTGTATCTGTTTGTCAATCTCCCGCCAAGGAAATCTTTAACTTTTATGGGGAGGCGGCCGTTCAAAAAGAAACGGCACGCATCCTGCGAGTCGGAGATAATAGTCGTGTGTGCTTCCTCCCTTCGTTCTTGCTCTTTGATCGCCAGGGCAATGGCAAAGCATTCCGCCCTTGCGATCGAGGACGTGTACAGGGAGGCACTCGTCATCATTCTCTTTTCGCTGCCAATTACTGTTGCAACGGCCCGTTTACAGTTGTACCTCGAAGCGTCCACATACAAAACATTTGTTTTGTTTTTTAGGTGTTTACGGAGCCATCTTACTCTCTCCTCTCTCCGCTTTTTGTTTTGGTTTGGGTCCATGTTCTTGGGCAGGGGAGCGACCGAGATCTTGCATCGGACGGGATCCGGGATTTCCACCAGTACCTCGTCCAGGTTCTGGGGGTACGGTGGGAAGCCCACCCTAGCGAGAATCTCTCTCCCCGCCCTCGTCTGGCTTAGACGACTTCTCTGTGCGTTCAGTACCGCTGTTTTTAGCTCGGCGTAGGTATTATGTACTCCGAGGTCTAACAATTTTTGGGTTGGTGTGCCTACCGGTAGCCCTAGGGTCACTTTGTAGGCGCTCCTAATTATAGACTCGATGTTCGCTTCTTCACTTTTGTTTAGTGTGTGGAAAGGTAGACTATACGTTATCTTACTCATTACAAGGGCTTGTACTAATCTAATTGTATCCACCTCCTTCATTCCTTTTTTGTGATATGTTATTCTTTGTATCATTCTGGCGACTTGTTTTGTCGCTGATTTTAACATGTTTATTGTGTGGTTTGCTCTTCCGTTACTCTGAACCCAGTAACCCAGAATTCGTGCAACGGTTACCTCTTTTATTTTGACTCCTTCAATTTGTACGTCTATGTCTCCATTACTTTTGTATCTTTTTTCATGTACCCTGATAATTTCGGATTTATCTGGGGCACAACTGAGTCCGCTGGCCCTGGCGAAATTTTCAACTGCTGTTGCAGCCTCTTGGAGTGTCTGCTCCTTGCTAGCCAGGCACCCGCGCGTTGCCCATAAAGTGATATCGTCTGCATATAAGGTGTATCTCAACTGCGGTACATCATCCAGGGCCCGTGCGAGTCCTCTCATTGCGATATTAAAGAGCAGAGGAGAGATGATGGCTCCTTGAGGGGTACCTTTGTTCGGCATCTGAAAACGTTCCGACGTGACTTGTGCTACACTAATTGTAGCTCTCCTCCCTGTTAGGAAAGCCTTTATGTAATTGAAGGTGTGTTCACCACATCCGATGTTGTTTAATTCGGATAGGATGGCCCTATGTGAGATATTGTCGAACGCTCCTTTTAAATCAAGTGCTAGTATTAAGTGTTCTCCTCCTTTGGGTACAGAGTTCAGGACTTCCTCTTGTAATAGGAGGAATGCGTCCTGAGTGGAGAGGCCACTGCGGAAACCCAGCATAGTGGCTGGGAATAGGCCCTTGTCTTCTATGAAGTTTTGAAGCCGAGTGTGAATAACCCGTTCAAAAAGCTTTCCCATGCACGACGTCAGAGATATGGGCCTCAGTGCATGCAGGGATGGCTTCTTCCCGGGTTTCGGTATCATTATAATTTTGGCTTCTTTCCATTCATCGGGGATCATCCCTTTGAGCCAATAGTGTTCATTAAAATGGTTTGTCAATGCCTCTATGACTTTATCACTAAGGTTCCTAATCATTGCGTTTGTAATTTGGTCTGCACCAGGGGTAGTATTTTTTTTGGCCGCCTGAGTTGCCGCAAAGACCTCTTCCTTGGTTATTGGGGCGTCGAGTCTCTCATTTTTAACACCCGTGTAGTTAATTGGACTTCTGGTAGTACTGGTATCTTCTCCGATGTATCTGTTTTTAAGGAATTGTATTAATTCCTCATCCGTACCCGAAAAATCGTTCGTGATTCTCTGTAATGTTTTGCTCGTCACCGATTTTGAATTTTCTGGGTCGAGCATGTTCCTCAGGATGACCCAAGTTTTTGCAGTGCTCAGTGTGTCCTGTAGCGAGCTGCAGAACTGGATCCATCCCTCGGTCGCAAGTTTGCTAGCGTACTGATTCGCCTCCTCCGCTAGAGCAGCGATTCTGCGGAGTAGGTTCCTATTTAGTCTCTGGTTTTTCCACCTCTTCAGCAGACTTCGCCTGCTCTCCCACAGGTGGAGCAGGTGCCTGTCTACTGCAGGCGTCTCTGCTGTTCTTGTTATGCGTTTAGATGTTTGTTTGTGTGACGATCTTATGTATTCTGACCAGTCCCCCATCGATTCCGGTACGGAGTCGGGAGGGGGACTGTGTCGTCGGAACCTTTCCCAGTCAGTGATGACCACGTCCCCTATGACCCTGCGTAGTTTGGGGGTCGAGAGGGAAATGCCGATTATGTGGTGATCACTGCCTAGGTTCTCTTCGAGATTTGTCCAGTTGGTGTCCTTAATATTACGTGTGAAGGTCAGGTCTGGAAACGTGTCTCTACTTACGCTGTTACCCATCCTCGTAGGCGTGGTGGGGAGCGTAATTAGGCTCAACCCTAGTTTGGATACGGCGTGTTCGAGACGCGTTCCCTTGGGAGAATCCCTCGGATAGCCCCAAGTGGTGTTGGGTGCGTTAAAGTCACCCAACACCACGAGTCTGTCTCTGGCCCCTGCAATTCTGACTGCCTCCGTAAGGAGCTCTGCAAAGTCCTCATTTCTATCTTTAGGAGGACTGTATAGATTTACTATCACAGTCCTCGCCCTGCCTCTCTTCAGAGGAAGGAGGCTAATTATTGATGATTTATCTCTAGGCTACCTATATGTTCCATCTTTGCTGCAATACTCTTGCTAACCAGTGTGGCTACGCGGGGATAATTGAGATCTTGGAGACAGTAATATCCCTGTAGTTTGACCATCTTTGGGCCAACTTCCTGCAGGCATATTACGTCTGGCTGAATCGGAGCCGAGATTATGTAATTTTGGAGTGCTGCTGCGCGCTTGTGAAAAGTGCGACAGTTCCACTGCCAAATCTCTAATTGTTCTGCACTTTTCGTATTATTTTTGGCCATGCTGCATGGGCGTATCCGCGTCGTCGCGGCCCGCTTTTGATGGTTTGTCACTAACTGGGGTGGAAAGGGGGCGTTTATTTATTGCCCTCTGCAATCCTCCCACGACTTCGTTAACGTACTGCCTCTGAATTCTCAGTTCTTCTCCGACGAAAGCTTTCATTTCCGTCATGAAATCGCCTAAAAGTTTATTGAAATTTGCTATACCTTCCCTGTTTTCCTGAACCTGGGTCTGCACTTGCTGTATTAGTTCGCTGCTTTGCGACGGGGTACCGAATATGTCTTCGCCCATCCCTTCGCTCGTTTCTGTTTTTTCCTCGTGGGTAGAACGCTTTTGCACCTCTTTCTTACCCTCGTTAGGGTTGCCTACCGACCCTGAGGTTTGCAGTGTTTTAATGGCATTTTCGAATTTTTTCTCCATTGATGAGATTGCCAATTGATACTCTTTGCGTTCCGCGGTCATTTGATTTCTAAGCTGCTTAATTTGTTGTGTTAATCTTTTATTCTCTTCTATGATTTTCCTATACTGGTGGTTATCAGTTATTGGAGCACTGGGAGACACTACTCTCACCCAGCTCACCTGGTTGGTTGTCCGGCTGGCGGCTGCGGCTTCGTCCTCTGCTTTCCCAGGCTGGGGGGAGCTCTTCTCTCCGCTGCTACTAGATATTTTCTTCATGTTGCATTTCCCGGGGGTCTCCTCAGGTCTATTGGTTGTAGTTGGTTGTTGCTGACTCCGTGATCTTGATCTCGAGCAACTTCAGTATCAGTCAGCGCAGTGGTTACAGCGCAGTGCTGCAGAGCTCGAGGTCGCTCGTTCGATCCCGGGGGCGGCGACCGCATTGCGATGAGTGGCGAAATGATTAATTTATGGGGTTATGGGGTATAGGACGGCAGAAAGTCAGGTGGGATGATGAGGTTAGGAAATTCGCAGGCGCAAGTTGGAATACGCTAGCGCAAGACAGGGGTAATTGGAGATCGCAGGGAGAGGCCTTCGTCCTGCAGTGGACATAAATATAGGCTGATGATGATGATGATGATGATGATGACGTGCCAAAACCAGTTCTGATTATGAGGCACGCCGTAGTGGAGGACTCCGGAAATTTGGACCACCTGGGGTTCTTTAACGTGCAGCTAAATCTAAGTACACGGGTGTTTTCGCATTTCGCCCCCATCGAAATGCGGCCGCCGTGGAGTGGCGAAATGAAACAAGTGCTTGTGTACTTAGATTTAAGTACAAGTAAGTGCAAGCTAAAGAACGCCAGGCGGTCGAAATCACTTCGAAGTCCCCACCACCACGCCTTGCCTCATAATGAGATCATAGTTTTGGCACATAAAACCCAAGAGTTTAATCTGTGCACTGCTATTAAGAGGAAGCTTTAGCTCGGGCACAACTCCGATGCCGTCATTCAAATAGATGTAAAACGCAGGAAAACTTTTTTTGAGATAACGCGCCTGGGCCAATTTTAATGAAATTTGTTGCATTTGAGAAAGAAAGGTACATTCTAGTGACTGTTGGAAGCAGAATTTCGATTTGGGGTTTTAATGTCTTAAAAGGTTCTTTTTTCAGAAATTAGTAAGTGTGAAAAAAAAATGAAATACGAAGTTAACAAATCCGTAGCTCTGCATCAAGAACAGATATCGCAGGTCTGTAAACTGCATCCGTTAAAGCATTCAAAGCGGCCAAATTTGACATGTCAACTTATATGTTAAGTAAAGGTGTTACATTGTTTACAAGGGTTTGACAAAAGTTCTACTCACATATTAGTAGTTTATTTCGGAGCCATATATAATATATAAATTTTGTCCGCTGTACTATATACTATAATGTACTATAAAGGGCAATTTACAGAATCGTGATACAGTGTTTCATTGTCGAATTACAGAGTTGTAAACTTGATAGTTTCGCATTCTAAAAATTTGCGATTTCCAATGTTTATTTTTTAAAAAATACGACCTAAATCGAAACTTCGCAACCTGCAGTCACTAGATTTTAACTTTTGCTTTTAAATGCAACAAACGTAATTACATTTGGTGCACTGGTTGCCGAAAAAAAAAACGATTTCTCCTTTCCCTTGTAGTACTTAGATAGGAGCCCCCGATCTAAAGCTTCCTCATAAGACGTGTGTCAGCAGTGTTCCTTCAAAAACGGTATTCTGAGAGCAACATTGCAGACTCCAACTGAAAGAGTACAGCGTATCTTCTGCGGCGATGGTATTGTGCTCCGAAAACATCGGCTCTGTACACGTCTCTGCTGGCGCCGCAAACGTAATTAAAGCACGTGTTGCACACACACCTGAGTCTTGGTCGTGCTATGTATATATACAGCGGCGAGGCAGCGCGCAAATTTCAGCGTAGCCTTGAAACGTCGTTCCGTGATCGATTGCTGCCGCCAAAAGTGCTTCGTCGGCTGCTGACTAAATCAATGGCGTAATTTAAACACGGAGCGCCACTCGCTTACGCTGCAGCTTTGAGTACGGTTGAGTGCACAGGAGCGCGCGACAACCGGAATGCGGTAATAACTGTTTACAAGACACTCGCAGCTTTGTTATTTTCTTTTTCTTCTTCTCTGGAGTCTGTCTACGCGCGTTCTTGAACGCCCACAGCTTCCGCGTCTTATACGCCACGGCGACACGACCGTGGGCGACGTCAAATGGTTCAATTCGCGCAGCGCGTCATGGATCCCATATATTTCCAAAGTCAAGGCTATACATTCATTGCATTGTTTCCTACAAAAATTACTAGACAGTACTTGGGCGCCGTAGTGTTTGCGGAATGCACAGGTATGGTGGTTCTGCCAGTATGCGTAATGATGGATACAGTACAAGTACAAGGACAAATTGTTAGGCAGATCGTTAATACATATTAGAAAAAGTAATATCAATCAATCAATCGGTTTGCTTCAGTTTTCTTGCGAAAGCAAAAAAAAAAAAACTGAAGGTGGCAAGAACAAAACTGCCTCAACGACTGCTTGACAAACCTCACCAACCCAAGAACGAACAATGTCGACAGTATATAGTACTTCGATGAAATGAGGCTGTACATTCAAAGTTGCATAATATTAAAACCACATAATGCGGGACACTGCACTTATAGTAAAGATTACAAAAACTAGCTCGCACAGCTCAGGCATCGTGAACTTAATAAACAACTATTATGATAAGCACACGGAACCTGAGGTTCCATAGCGTAGTTTTGGTGACATACTATAGTAATAATTTGTATGACACAACTAGTTTGTGCATAAATACCGCCACGTAGTACATCGACCATACATGGACTTGTCTAATCTTGTTGCTTGAGGGTTCAGACGTTCTTGTCGCGTTATATTTTACGCTCGTATTTTTTTTTAATATCGAAGACATAATTGTGCTAAACGCACGATGGAAATAGGACTCTGGGTGCATGCGTAATCATTACCAATTGTTGTATTTAAAAAAAAAACATTTTGCTGAGAACTATCAAAGTTACTAGAGACTACTCTTGCGCTGCGATCGTTCAGGAACACAACACGGGAGCTGTCTCGTAATTTTTTCTAGGAAACGACTTCAACGCACGCAGCTTCCGTGGTTTACGCCAACAGGGATGCAAGTAGCCTTGAGTTTGGTAATATATGGCAATCTGGCGATCCGTGACGCGCCGTGAGAAATGACCCACGTGACATTGCGCATGGTCGTATTGCCGTCGCGATTTCCTTCACTCCAATTAATGACGCTTTTTTTTTTTTTACCCTTAGGGCTCAAGTTCGGCGCTTAGTTGCAACACTGTATACGATCCCAAGAAATTGCGTGTGTCCTTCCTGAAATGCGACCCTCGCGTTTAACGGCTCGCGTCCCCCGGGCCACCAGCAGAAGGGTTACGAGAAACAAATGACCGCATCTGGATTCTTTCTGTACATGCTTTGAGAAGGCGGTGAGCTCACATTCGTTAGAGATTAGCGTTTGCAACGCAACCGGCGTTTAAGGAAGTTCGGACTGCCTAGGATCTATACTTCGCAGCGCCGAGTACCTGACTGAGCATGATCGTGACGATCGAGCATATGTGAGAGAACAGCGGGCTGAAGGTTCAAACCTGCAGTGGGTCCTGAACACTGTGGTAGCTCTCACTCACTCACTCACTCACTCACTCACTCACTCACTCACTCACTCACTCACTCACTCACTCACTCACTCACTCACTCACTCACTCACTCACTCACTCACTCACTCACTCACTCACTCACTCACTCACTCACTCACTCACTCACTCACTCACTCACTCACTCACTCACTCACTCACTCACTCACTCACTCACTCACTCACTCTGGGTTCCCCAAAAAGCGGACAGGCTAGATCCGCCAGATCCGTTACTGATCTAGCGTGGTGAAAGAGGTCAAGGTCAATCCGCAATGAATTAAGGAGAGTCTGGTGCAAGAACGAACACTTGTTAGTGACTCTTGTGTAGTGAAACATCTTGAGCGTCCCGTCAATAGAGGCAGTAGGCAACTGCGGAGCATATTGTCTCTTAGTGAGGACCTTAACTTTCTACAAGAAATGCAGAGAAAAAGAGATTGATACAACTACAACAACAACAATTACGACGTCGACAACTTCAAACATTAATTTGAGTTTACAAACTTCATAACCCCACAAAAAGAAAAGACAACTGTACCCTGTAAACCGCAACGCCTATGATGTTTCATCGGACTAAATAGACGCATTGCAAACTAATATGGTTATAATATACTATAGGAGTAGTTTGTAAGCTTCAGTTTTGCAAAACTACCTTAATGCGAAGTTACGATAATAAACGATGTGCCCACTTTTCTAGAGGCCCAAGCTTTGGATCTCTTGGAATTGTGATGCCTATTTTCGTCCGTTCCGTGAATATGGTACTTCAGTTTTGCTCTGATATTGCCAATTTTCGGCACCTCTTTTTAAAGAATTCAGCGTCTGGAATCAGGAAGTCGTCTTATTAAACATCACTAAACAATTCATCGTTCCCTTTAAATTACGACAAGGTTAACTTACAATCTGCTTGGCGGTTGCCTATAATGAACGCCCTTCTACGCTTCCCATGTTATTTCAAAACGGAACGCCTATACGAAGAGTTCGACTAGCGTTCTGGCACCAGCTGCAAGCGGCGTGACAGCTGACGCAAAGAAGTTTGCTTTCCAAATTGCTTCCGCGTTCACTTAGCAGCATGCTCCTGCATACATCTGCACCTGCGTGTAGGTGACGACAGTTTCTATCCCTCTATTTTATTTTTATCCTGCCACTCGGCTTCTCGTTATCGTCGTCGTATTTTTTTTTCTCTCTCACTGCCACCTTCGTACACTTGCAAGTTTTTTACACCGGTTACAGAATCTCGTTTCGCTTCCGTTCCGCTTTCTCGCCATTTCGTTACGCGCCGTCGCATGAGGCCCCCGCTGCCAGGAAAGATAGTTGCGGTTGGCGAGGACGAAACAGACACCACGCAAACCGAGAGGCAAGCGGCGGTTGAAAATTGAAAATCGAATACCGCATATACTCGATTGTATGCGTACACCTTTTCTAAGTTTGTAAATGATGCGTTAACTACACTCTTACAATAGTTTTCCTCGGCCCTTTCGACGGAGTGAAGTCGAACCTCCAGGCTCGGGTGCCGGAGTATTGTTGCCCGCGCTTCAGGCGAGGGAGCCGCCAGGAGATCTGGTAAGGGGGGGTGTCTTCCCGGCAGTCCCAGAGAATATGATCTAAAGAGGCTATGGACCCACATACTGAGCAGTGTGGATACATCAAGTCAGGGTAAAAGTGCCTGTATATTTGTGGGTTGGGCAAGGCGTGCGTTTGGAGTCGGCGCCGGGTGACCTCTTGTCCCTAGGTGCAGAGCTAGCGATAAGGTGGGGGTTTTGTCCGTCTTGCGAGGCAGTAGTGTTGTGCATTGTCGTGATGTGTGGTCAGTGGCTCGCTGACCAGGTCAGCCCGGGTCAGAGACGGGACCCACCGCTCGGTCGACGAATCCTCGAGCTTTTAAAAACTCTGCGCTCGTTACTTTCCTGTCGAGAATGCTATGCCACGCTGACGACGTTCGCGGCCTGGAAGTATACCGGGCGCGCAGCGGTGAAGAAAGGAAAAGCGTGCAAGACACATGACGATTATCGTTGTTGGACAAAATAATCCCCAAAGGGTGCAAACATTTTTAAGGGCTGTACCGGTCTCTCCCTCATGAGTCGTATAACTGGTACTCACTGAGATTCAGACCGACCCGTGAGCCTCGAGCTTGAGTGAGCTCGGCTGAGTAGAATTTTGGTGAGTCCGAGTGAAGCAGGGCGCAGTAATTTTTTCGTGAATTTGAGTCCGAGTGGGCTTCAAGGAAAAATATGCTTTGTGAGAGAGTCTGCGTGAGTTCTGTTTATTTTGCGGATCTATGGCACTCAAGTCCGATGAACAAATATTTTCAAATGTAAGGTGCCAGAATTATACCGTGTGATTGTTTTTAAATGAAAACCGATTTTAAAAAACTAGGAGCCGCTGTAATGATACTTTCATCGCTATTAGTTCTTTCAGCTTGGCAGAGACTACATGGTCGAGCGGCCGTCGCTGTCCATTCACTAATCACTAAGAGTGTGTTAATTAACTTTTAATTACTGACTTTAACGCCAACAATGCAAGGTAGTGCTCAAGGATGACACCGCAGGAAGTAAAAGTAATTTGAGCGATTTTAAAAACGCCTTCCCTTTTTTCAGGATAGCGTTTGCAACCGAACGTGAACGCATTACCTACGTATAGAAATAGTGTTTTCCTCGATGCGCATGCGCCGAACGTTATTTGGTTTCCTTGGTTTACGTTCGCTATGATAACGTACGTTATTCGGTGGGTTTAAAGTATAAACCCCAAGGAAGCGATCTTGCGCGCGACGGCGACAAGCGACGCGATGGAGATTACTGTCGCGTTGGCTCGTCTCTCCATCGCATCGCTCGTCGCCTACAAGTCGAACCCCGCGCGAACGACGACTTTGAGCGACGTCTCCCCGGTGTTGCCGGTATGAGGACAGCTAATACGCGCCGAAACTGGGGTGACGCCTGCTTTATTAATTTAAGTTGATGTGCTTTACTAGAAGTGGCAGCACAAAATATTTCTGAAGGTCTTGCAGCAGGTTCTTAATTATCCTTGCACGTATCAAAACTTGGTCGTTCGCTCGTTCCGTGCGACAATCGGTAGTACTCGACTGATGTACATCCAATTCCGGCTTCGCGCTATTGGCTAGTATAGCTCATAGCACTTCCGGGCGACGGGCGACTAACCGAGCGATCGAGCAACAAGGACGGGAGATCTGTTCGCGCGAAGGACCGCTTCGTCGCTCGAAGCCGTCTGCGCAAAAGACGATGCGCAAAAGATGATTGTAGCTCCGCTCCCCTCTACAAAGCTACGGTGATGGCGGTTATTGACAACAAACAAACAAACAAACAAACAAACAAACAAACAAACAAACAAACCAGCCAACCACCCCACCAACAAACAAACAAACAAACAAACAAACAAACAAACAAACATACAAACAAACATACAAACAAACAAGCAAACGAACCAACAAACAAGCAAACGAACCAACAAACAAGCAAGGAAACAAACAAACAAACAAGTAAGCAAACAAATTTTGTTCTTGCTGAAATTCCTTAACCTCAACAAATGCGTTCCTGTAAAATAAGGTCCACCTGCAGCTATGATCTACAGGACCTCTTCATGTATGCTCTTGTATGTAACATCAATGCGAAATAATAAGAAAAGCAAACAAACAAGCAAATAAACAATTAGTCGAATAAGATTGTCAATAAATAAATAAATAAATAAATAAATAAATAATTAAATAAATAAATAAATAAATAAATAAATAAATAAATAAATAAATAAATAAATAAATAGCAAAATTAAATAACAAGAACTACATCCCGTTTGTGTGTGTGTGTGTGTGTGCTCGTTTCGCTCATGTGTCCAGTGTCTGGTATGTAAGTCATACCAACCAGGCCAACGTGTAACCTCAGTGAACATCCTACTGCAGTGGAGGCTACTCAAGTCCATGCGTAACACATACTTGAGTGGTAACCATTCTATTACCATGTATAGACCTAACACCACCACGTTTCAGCCCGTGCTAATGCGTAATTTCCAGGGAAGTGCACGGAAACGCGGTCAGTTCCATTAAAGTACCTGAACACGGCTGCTACACCTTCGTGGTCGACTTGTATTCGAGTAAACACGGCATGTAGAACTTGTCGTCGTGGATATATGCAAGTCGTCACGCATGATAGAGTTCTCGCTCGAAGTGGCCGAAAGACCAAGTTTCATACAATTTCAAGGTTGACAGTCGAAGGTTTCATGCGGACCCACCCGACCGCTCGATGCGTACTCGTGTCTGGTCTCAGCCGGACCGCTCGTTTCGTACTATCGTCTGCTCGCGTCAGCTACGGTGGCTACGGTGGCAGCTACGGTGGCCTTCTAGACACCGTACGTCAGCTCTCGCTCGCGCTTGTTTGGTTTGCTTGGTTTGGTCTCGTTCGCGCTTGTTTCGATTGTCATGGTTCGTGATTGTTCTGTAATGTGATTGTATGCGCAACGCGAATTGTGTTGTACTTTCTGGAAGCCAAGCGGCACCGGCGATTACGCTGGAACCTTCGACGAGTCGTGTATAAAAGCCGACGCGATTGACCCGCACGTCAGATATATGACGATTGCCGACTCTGCTAAATGTCTCTCTCAAATTCTTTGCCTCAATATATCGCGAAATGCAAATACATATAGAGCTGTGCTCAAATTTTCCATTAGGAAGTGCCCTAATCGTCGATGAATTTTTTTTTTTTTCATTTCATCCCCGTCGAAGTTGCACCCGCCGGAGCAGGAACCGAACCCAGCACCTCTATGTCAGCTGTCCAACGCCATCGCCTTTAAGACCCCTTTACGGCGAAGCTGTTAGCCTCTAGTTGGTCGGGATCTTTCGTGTCCGCGTGCGCAGTGCTCACAAAAAAAAAAAAACGAAAAAAAAAAGGGGGACAGATCCTGTAGATTGTGCAAAGAAGCAAGAAGCTTCAGAATAGTGTTGGCCTGAGCTCGTTGGTTGCACATAGCACAAATGGTTTCCAGCAGAACGAATGGACACGGACAGAAAGGTACGACGACACACGCTGGTCGTCCTTTTCTGTCCGTGTCCATTCGTTCTGCTGGAAACCATTTGTGCTAAGCAAGAAGCGCACAGTAAGCTGCATCTCCAAGAGGAATCACATGACGTCATCAGGTGACATAATCACGACGAAGACGTCATCGCGTGACGTCGAGTTTGACGTAGTGGCGTTATCAGATTATTTCATCAGATTATCTCGACAGGCGATATCGTCACGCGTGACGATGCCGTTATTCTCGTATATTCGAATCACAATCCGAAGCTATCATATCCGCAGCTTGTGTGTAAGTCGTACTTTACGAATCTTCTGACGCAATTTACTTTGAGAAATTCAATTAGTCAAAGAACGCACTTGCACTTGGTGGAGTGCCTTGGAGAGAGAGAGAAAGCACTTTAGTTGCACCCGTCAGTATGGGTGACCGGGGTGAGACGCAGCTGCCGCTTTCACCGTCTACACCCCTCCCCCCCCTCTAGACGTCGGCCGGAATCAGTTGGCTTCCGGCGGCGGCCTGGGCTTGACCGATGACTTGTTTTGGGGCTTGTTCTTCCTGGCTCTGGAGGGAGGATTCCCATGACTCTTTGTTTCCATGTAGACCATTTAGCGCTGGGCAAGCCCAGAGCACGGCCTATGGATAAAAAAAAAAGTGCCTTTTTTTTTTTTTTTAATCCAGCGGCCGTGCCCAGAGCATGTGATTTAGGGTCGCTATGCCTTCACAGTTTTTGCATTTGGAAGAGTGCACCTCAGGATGCCATTTGTGTTGGATATATACGGGTTTGGGAAGGTACCCGTCTGCAGTTTTCGCCACATTACTTAATCCTTCTTTGTGAGAGTTCCATGAGGGGGGGGGGGGGGGTTCTCCGGCCCATTCTATTGTGTTCTCGAATTTCTCTGTGTGTGGTTAAGTCTCGCTTTTTGGACAGGGAGTAGTGTGCCTGCGCTGGGGCCCGGTGTGTGAGTCCTCGGGCGACCTCGTTGGCGATCTCGTTCCCTGTGAGTCCACTATGGACGGGTGCCCATATTATTCTAATTAGGTCGTTGGGTACGTTCTCCTTGCCTGCTTGCAGAATTTTGCCGGCCTCTTTGGACACCTTACCGGTGTCATAGGCTTTGATTGCAGTTTTAGAATCGGTGATGATTATTCTGGTTGATGGGTTTGTGATTGCCAGGGCAATCGCCGCCATCTCTGCCTCCTCTGGTGAAGAGTGTCTCACGCTACAGCTCGAGAGTAGATCGCCTTTGTCGCTCACTACTACTGCAGCATAGTGCCCTTCTGGGTACTCTGCCGCATCGGTGTACACCCCTTGTTTTTGGAGGAGGGAGGAGGAATAGAGGTCCTAGCTGCCTTAAACAAGCTCAGAGGAAAAAACGCGGCTGACCCAGATGGGGTCAACAACAAGATGCTTAGAAACCTTGATGACGACTCCCTCCAGCAACTAACGGCATTCATGCAAACGTGTTGGGAGCGGGGGGAGATACCCGGGCAGTGGAAGAAAGCAAATCTAGTCCTCATCCCAAATCAGGGAAAGAACTCAAACTAGAGAACCTCAGGCCAATATCGTTAACCTCCTGTGTAGGCAAAGCTCATGGAGCACGTCATACAGAACAGGCTCAACGGATACTTGGAAAGTAAAGAACTCTACCCAGACAACATGGTTGCATTCAGACAACAACTATCTACAAACGACGTCATGCTACAACTCAAAGAACAAGTATTTGAACGGAAGACTAGCGACTCGAGAGTCATAGTGGGACAGGACGTCAGCAAAGCGTTTGGTAACGTCACACACCAAGCGATCCTGTCACACCTCAATCACCTAAATGTAGGAACAAAGCTCTACAACTATATCAAAAGCTTCCTCACGGACCGAATGGTGAACATAGAAATCGGGGGCACAATCAGAGAAAACATCAAGCTAGGCAACAAGGGAATGGGACTAACCTGACTGTCAGAAACCGTCAAAGATCGTTGGTGGAGACGAAGAAATCAGGGATCGGTGCTATCCCCTACCCTTTTTAACATTGCAATGATCGGGCTGCCAGAAAGACTCAGAAAGCTAGAGGGCCTCTGCCACACTCTCTACGCTGACGACCTCGCCCTTTGGGTCGACCGAGGGGGGAGCGATTGCCAAATAGAAGACACCCTACAAAGGGCCTAGGAGCAGGAGGATGTATCCTGCACTTCCGCACACTTGCGTGCGCGCTTGACGTACATGTACGTGCGCGCGCAATGTATATGTTCTTGATGCGTGGGCGCTCTGCCCGCTGCATCTTTCGCACAGAGTGCGCTGCGGCACTAATCGACATTATGTCTGTCCAAAAACCGTGCCTCGGCCACTCAGACAGACCTCAAACGGCAGCTGCAAGAAGTCTGAGTTCCCGCGTAACATAAATATGTTTTATGGTATATTCGAAGTACAATCCGAAGTGATCACATTTGTAGCTTGTGTGTAAGTCGTACTTTACGAATTCTCTGACGCAATTCACTTTGAGAAATTGAATTAGTTCAATAAGGCACTTGCGCTTGGCGGAGGGCCCAGAAGGATGAGCGTGTATGCTGCACTTCCGCACACGCGCGCGCGCGTGGCGTACGTCGCTTGTAGTGGTGGTGCTTGTCTAAACGTCGGCAACAGCTTCGCTGCGCATCGGTTTTACAGGGTGGAATGGAGGCGGATTTTTTTTCCTCTTTACAGACTTTCTCAATGACATCCGGTTAATGGATCAGCAGTCATCTTCCATGATAATTATAACCTCGCATAACACGCAAGTTACAATTACTGATAAATATACAGAACACTCCAGTTGGTGCAGGTTTTGCTTTGCAATTAGATTCGTTGACAACTGCACTTTAGTGCTAAAAGCAACAACAAAGGTGCGTACACGAGCTCGGCGCATTAGGCACTTTCCTTATATCTGAACACATCAAGAACATGCGCCTATAATAAACTCCTTCCCAGAAAGAATTGCTTTCCTTCGACTAACCTGACTGTCAGAAACCGTCAAAGATCGTCGGTGGAGACGAAGAAATCCCGGGATCCTAGTTATACAGCTTCGCTGTAAGAAATGCAGCAGATCAAACTAAGGTCCCTATAGATAAAACAAGCTTACAAGGTTTGACACTCGTTCTTTGCGCCGTCCTCCTCACTATCGCGTTTACTCTCTATTTTCTACTTCATTCTAGTCTGTGATTGGTGCATTGCTTGCAGGTGATGTGCTAAATGGCTAAAGGTGATATTTAATATACTGCAAAAGGTTCAAAGCTAGTGCGCATGCGCTAATCATCTGGTTCTATTTTTGCCGAAAAAAAAAGGCATAGTCATATAGCCAAGACACAGGACCGCGTTTTAGAGTGTGCTACGGCAGCTGGCATAAAAAAAGCACACGGCGCTGTAATAATCCGTCTGTAATAATCCGATTCGTCCGTCTGTCGCCTGTACGCAGAAACTATCATCATCAGCAATGGCTCGAGCTGGCTAGTTAGAGCCCCTCGGCGCAACCGCGCGAACGCGCTCGTGCCACTTCTCCCGCGTTCGTCGTCGTCGCCTTCTTCCACCAGATGGCTCCGTTGCCGCTTCATCATTCCAACGTAGCATTTCACATCTCTTCCGTGGTCGTAATGGGGAGGCCGCGTTTACGGGGTATGAGCCATTGCTTAAGGGGATACGAGCCATTCGTTGTCTTACGTGACGGGCAGATTTAATTTTGAAGCAATTTAATTTCGAAGAATCGCAAGCGGCAATGCGGCTACAGCGGACCGCGGGCATGCCGTCAGTGACGTCGTTTTCTCCGTCGCAATCGAACGTGTGTGTAGCCTCATTAAGAACACGAAGAAACACATTAAGACACAAAGATCAATAATTGAGAAAGAGTTTATAATGTACCGTCAGGATTACCCCGTGATAAACAGCGGGGCCGCACGTTTCAGCTTCGCTGGTTAACCATCTGTACGGAGTGCTTGGGCGGTGATTTTTTGTCCATGTTTTGTTGCCTACTAGCGACGCCTGTAGCGTCCCAAGTATCCGTAGCGTCCGTCGTTGCGGAATAATACGCAAATGGGGTGCGGTAGCTGACATACGAATTATATTCACCTTGTGCAAGTACCTGCGTTCCCATACTTTGCAGCCTTGGCTCTGCTAAACGCCGCTTATGAAGTTTTTATTTAGAGTGAAACGCCGCCCAGCGTCGAAGCCCCGAAACAGCTCTGTGACAAGGCCGTCAGTGCCACTTCTGCTCGGCACGCGCTCGTGTCACTGCTCCCGCGTTCGTCGCCGTCGTCTTCTTCTACAGCTGGCTGCGTGGCCGCTAATCACTCCAGCGTGCAATTTCACTTGTCTTCAGTCGTCGTAATGGGGAGGCAAAGCTTGCACTAGGCCGCGCAAAGCTAGAGTCCCAACGAAGCTGACCGATCGATTGCGTCTCCACGTAGTAGCTAGGTTCGGCCCTGGCTATGCCTGAGTTGAGCTTGGTTATGCCAGGTATCTCTTAGGTTATGACGCAATCGATCGGCCGGCTTCGCTGTTTCTCGAGCTTTGCGCGGCCTAGTGCAAGCTTTGCCGTTTCGTTTTTTTTTCTTTTCTTCTAAATTCTTGGACGTTTCAATTTCTCAAGTTGCGTCGCACTGCATGTTTATCGGTCTTCTCAATGAGGAATTTCCCGCTGCTTCTTTTTGTTAATCCAGTACATTCGTTGCTTGGTGCTAACACAAACATGAGCATATGCCATGCCTTTTTTGAATGTGCTTCTTGCCGTCCCTTTCCATTCTGGTGAACTTGCCAGTGTCTAGCATCCACAAGTTCATAGAACAAATCTTCATGAGATTAAGCGGGCAGCGCGCGCGGGCGACCTTCTCGGTGCGTGCTTTCTGCTACTCACCGAACATCGCAGCCCCAACGCCGTAACAGAAATCTTCCTCGGGGAAGTGCTTGCTACGCACCCGAGTTGTAGCCGATGGCTGCTTAGCGGTTCTATGTTTCGCAATCCAAGCTATACGCAGCTTCTTGGCTTGTGGGTACGTGTGAAGGCTGACACCTGGCTCCGTTGTGTACGCGTCCGGCACTGCGGTACCGAGCAATAGCCTACCATGTCGGACGCCTTCGAAGGCAGCCACTACCTATTATAGTGCTTTCAAGTGTTGTGAAGCAGACACCCGAAGCGAGAAAACATCCCCACTTGATCAGAACCGTAGCGCAGGTGGAACTTAAACTTTCGTTTTCAGCTCGCTTCGGCGCTTCCGAAGCAGACCGCGCGGTCGCTGTGTCCACGTGATCCCTCGATATCACGCCAAGGCCGACGGAGGCGCCAGCTTTTCCAGTGGGTAGAGCTCGCCCCAAATGGAAGCGTTCAGTTGTTCGCTAGCATTGAGAAATATCACTAATTGATTTTGCCACATTTCTTCTTCAGGTAATCCAAAAGGCATTCGTTCGGCTGGATAGTCCCGAGATTGCGTTCAGAACGATAAAAAAATCGAAGAGCTTTTCCAAAACATATATAATGAAATGTCAAATCAAAGGTACAGGTGTGCTTTCCTATTACCTCTCCTGGACTGTGTGAAATAAGGATTGGTGCTACTATTTGGACGACAGTCTCACAGATTCTCATCACCGGAAAAAGCTTGCAGTTTTAAATAGATACTTTCGGTAAACCTTTAAAAGAACCTTGTGCCACTTTTGTTGCTGAAATGAAAGAGTCTGCTAGTCGAGGACCTGCCATGTTGGCTCCGTCAGTACTGTCCTACACGTTTCATGTCAATATGTAATAGTCCAAATGGAGGTCTCTACCTGTACGAAACGTAAAGCTTTCAAGACTTCACAGATCCTGAAACTTCCCGAAGCGGCCACAGTGCGGCGCTGCCTCTGGAATCGAGCTCGGGATGCCTCGATACCAAGACCCCAACACGGTAGCTCAGTGGCAATAGCCATTTGAGCATTGATTCTCTGTCTTCGTCCGTGAGAACTGTCGCAAGTGCCGTCGTGATTTAATTAGCTACGCCGAACCACCACGCAAACGCTACGATATAGCAGGCAACATGCTGACTTACCGGCTACCGTTCTAGCTACAGGGGCAATGACAAGGTTGGCTGTTGCGTTTTCCAAACAGTGAGAAAAAGGGAAGGGTCTGATTTATCATAGCGAAATTGGCCCTTCTCATTCGACTGACGTTGAGTCTGCTTGTGTGTATACGAAAAGCACCATGACGCTACGGACATCGTTCGTTTTCATGCACACCTAAACGGAGAAGTTATATCGCTGCGAAACCATATACGTGGTTGCTTGGTAGCTATAAGTCATTGCGCTGCTAAGCACCAGGTCGCTGGAGAAAATCTCGGCAGCAGCGGCCAAATTTCGATGGGAGCGAAATGCAAAACAAAAAAGAAAGACGAAAACTTGCACTAGGCCGCGCAAAGCTCAAGACACAGCGAAGCTAGCCGATTGATATCGAGTGGCTTGCTTCCAACGTGTTCGCTGTCGACAAGCAGCAGCGTTCTTGGCACTGTGCCAACCTTGGTTAGCCGGCCTGCGTTTGTGGCTTGCCAAGAACGCTGTTGCTTGGCGACGCCGAGCGCGTTGGCGACATTTCGCGTGACTAGCGCTGGACGCGTCGGCGCCTGCGAGCGACAGCGTTCCTGGCATGCCACAAACGTAGGCAGGCTAACAAAGGTTGGCACAGGAGGAGGGCTGGCGAGGAGGAGACCGTGTGCGCATGCACGCGGTCTCCTCCTCTTCCTCCGGGTTGCCATGGCTACGACGCGGCAGTTTCTTGGCACGCACCACAAATTAAGGCTGGCCGAAGCTGTAAAAAGCTATAATGAGCCATTTTACGTTGTGAAGGTCGATGACGAGCGAAGCTGTTAAGCGCACGACATAGGTGACACAATATTTCGAACAAAGGTACGAATATATTTATTCTCCTTATTGGTGTTCATTGTGACGATAGGTGCGCACACACATTCGCGTATCACCTCTGTTATTAAATCTATCCGTCACGTAGGATAAATTGAATGGCTCATACCACCTTAAGCAATGGCTCAAAAAAGTTGTCGCAGTTTCACCCGAAAGGCGAAGCATCAATTGCGATAGCAACTTAGGAGAGAGCTATACGGAGTAAGGATAGTAGTTTTATCCGCTGTACAAACTTGGACATGCCGCAGCACCGGCAACACACAGCACTGTTGTCGACGCCGTGGGCGTTTTGCCCGCGTTCGCACAAAATGCGTGCGGCGTTGGTGACTGTTGCCGGAGCCTCTGATATAAATAGGCACTTGGCGCCGCAGCTAAACGTCGAGTCCCTTCCCTGCCCCCCCCCCCCCCCCCCACGGTCTTTCGTGCGTCAGAAGAGTCAGAAGAAGGCGCGTTTGCTCTACATATATGGTGATTGTAAAGGAGGAAAGAGACGCCTACTTCTGCAGCCCTTAAGGGAGCACGGCAGAGAACGCGCGTTTGTTCTCCGCCGTGCGTTCACTCCCCGTGAAAGCGCGCGTCCCTCGCGCCCTTTCACTCGCACATACAGCGTTCGGCGGCGCGCGGCGACGATTTCATCTCCATTGACGTCATACGGAACCTCACGGCGACGGCGACGCCGACGGCAGAAATCTGCTTTGGAGTGTCCATATAATTGCTATCGCAATAAAACGCTGCCTCCCCAATACGACGACAGAGTGAGTGACATAACTTTATTTTAAATCCGGCGATTGGGAGGCCCGGGCGTGGGGCCGCCTAGATGGCCACTGGGAGCTGTTGCTCCCGCATGGCATCCATGGCTCGCTGGACGGCCCAAAGTTGGTCTTGAAGTTCTGAGCTGAGCAGCGTGGCCGACCACCGCGCCCACGACGACAGAAGACAGAAGAGTACTGAAATTCTACGCTGGAATGATGAGCGGCAACGGAGCCAGTGCAAAAGGAGTCAACGACGACGAACGCGTGAGCTGTGGCACGAGCGCGTTCGCGCGGCGCCAACGAGCCAGTTCGCGGCTTTTTCGCTAACGATGGATTTGTCCTATCTTCGCTGTAAAATCGAGACGCTTAGTGGCACTAATAAATTACCTATGTTATATTGACGTAATGCGAACCATGGTTTGGTGAAATTATGAGTTTCAGAACTGCCACGCGTGTAGACAAACGTCATGTTAAAGAAATGTTACATTCTAGCTATCGATGACGCTTTCAGCTGCTGTAGAGCAATAAGGAAATTGAGCTTCAATGGTCATTCAGCTCAATTTATGCTGTTAGTGTTTACATAGAACTTAACGTGTTCATTTCAGACACGCTCTTCTGATGAATTGATCACAATTTTGAATGCCTGTCGAGAAAAAAGGAACTGTCGGTTTCCACTCATATTTAGGTAACAATTAAGGTCCTCAAATCTTAATTATACAGAATTTAGCATCAACACGTGATCTTTTTTATTCTTTTTTTCTACAGTGATAGCTGTATGGGTACACTACCTTAATTGTGTTGATGTCCGTCACTCGAATTCCAGAATACCTTACGCGACAGAAGTGGCAGGAACAGTGATAAAGTACTTCAGATAGGCTGGTCGTCGTTACCGTAGGTGGACCTCGATAGGTTCAAGGCTGACTGTCGATACGTAGACCAGCCTGTCTGAGGCATTTTACCCATCTTTAAACAACCTATATCCCACGTACAGTGTGCGAACAATATATAATGTGAACTCTTTTGTAGCGAGAGCTACATTGGCCGCATTCTCGCCTTTCCGCTGAGGCCGCTGGCCGCACCGCGAGCTGAGCCGTTGCCTAGCAACCACCGCAGCTGGCAGCGCCGGTCGCAGCGCCATCTGGCATGACGTCAGAGGAGGAGCCGGTGAAACCGCGTTGCCACAACACAGGAGGAGCTGGCGTTGCATCGTATATATAGAAGGGGCGGCTCGGTGGGATTCGTCGGCAGATATGGAAAGTGAGTCGGAGAGACTGAAAGAAGCCAGGCTTCGTCGTTGGAACGCAGCCAAGAGGAGGCAGCGAGCCGAGGAGACGGAGGAAGAAGGAGAAGCGTCGTAACTACGAAGCGGCGAGGCGAGCGGATTCAGATGAGGATTGCACCCGAAATGTGTTCAAGTCACTGGACGACAACCCCTTATCCTCCCGCCTCGCTGACCATCTTTGTGGCAATTGAGAAACAACAAGATGAAGACTTTCAAAATAGATGCGTTACACTTTAGAAATATCTAGTCTTTAATGTAACCATGCATAACTTAACGAGAGGTAAAAACCAAACCTAAACACTCAGACGTACGAAGCTAACGATAAAGATGTAACCGTAAAGAGAACCAAGCTAAACAATAAGATTAACCGTACCTCTCGTTACGCACACCCAGGCATAACTGAGCTAAGCCACAGCCAATTTTTGTAGAACTGTTAGCTTGCGTTGAAAATCATCGTAGACGAATTGTGCCACAATCTTTTACGTGTTCCGAGAGTGCGCCACCCAAATCTCGGAGGCCATACAGAGCGGATGCAGCCTCTCTAGTTAAGCCTAAGCTCCAAGAAAATCGGACAATGGATCTTGGAAAAAGAGTAGCCTGTTCCCAAATACTTTGCTGTCGATGCATCATGGCAGGCATCTAAAGCAAAAAAGCAAATACAAGCACCCGTTCGGAACTAATGGGCCAGCAGTTCGGCGACGACGAAACCGGAAGTACGTATAACCTCTTCACGCACGGTGTCCACATTCGTAGACACAATCTATTTTTGCAATTTCTGTGCAGTGGTAGCAGTGAATAGAGCACAATGATTAAGCTTAGGTCAAATTGAACATTCTGCTAAGCTGTATTACTTCCGTTTTACTTGTTATTGATCTGCATTGTTAATGAGTACCGCTTTGGTGAAAGCACTATACCATGATTACGTGGTGTCTGACGTGGGGCATGTCAGTAGCAACCTCGAAATTATTTTTCCTTTTCATTCTCGAAATTCTTGTGGCCAACCAAGAAATAACTTGTGCATGTAATTCGAGCGGGTGATTCAATCATTCTTATGCAGAAACGCAGCATGACTGACTTTGCAATATTCAAAGATTTAATTGCTCTGTAATTCTGATGACCCCCCGTGGTTGCTTAGTGGCTGTGGTGTTGGGCTGCTAAGCACGAGGTCGCGGGATCGAATCACGGCCACGGCGGCCGCATTTCGATGGGAGGCGAAATGCGAAAACCCCCGTGTACTTAGATTTAGGTGCACGTTAAAGAACCCCAGGTGGTCGAAATTTTCCGGAGTCCCCCACTACGGCGTGCCTCATAATCAGATGGTGGTTTTGGCACGTAAAACGCCATAATTTATTTTTTTGTAATTATGATGCCTCATCATAAAATGCAAAAAGATTCATTCTACCACCTTGATAAGCTTTCAGTTAAGTCTCAAGCACCCTGGCATAAAATTATGTATGTTTCATACATGTAGCGACGGTTGATCATATTTAGTGCATATGATCGAATGCTGAGGCTCGTAGCCTTGGCTGCGCTGCCAATATATTGTGACGCAGAGGGTGTGTACCACTTCTGGCCAGCATTGGAAGCAGTCTACATCGACAGCTAAGAAAGACAGCTTCGAGCCTATTATTATTACTATTATTTATTATTATTATTTCTTTTGAAAACATATATACACTAGACAGGAAAGGTGAAAGCGAGGAGCAAGGCTGGCAAGTGCCACCGGAGGGGGCACAACGCTGCCTCCTCTTCAGAAAGGATGAGACAGAAACAAAGAAATTGAAGATAGGAAGAAGGAGAGGGAAGAGGAAAGAAAGAGCAAGATGACACCTCTCAAAGAATTAAGCAGAACACACACAGTACAGGTCACACAGTGTAGGAGCGCTCACTGCAGGTCACGCCACTAAAGAATGTCGAAATAGAAGAAATAGTGTCCGAGGTCCCGTAACCGAGAATATATACTCATAAAAAAATGGATTACATTAAGCGCGTAAGAAGGCGTGACTTCGTTTTCCGTTGAGCACACGACCTCCCCGTCGAGTGTTTAAGCCTACCGCACAGCCACCATCTCGTTTAGACAACAGAGTAGTCTGCGCCATTATTTTAACTCGATCGTCGCGAAGCTGTCATTTGTGCTAGCTTCGCCAGAAATGGAATGACTCAACATGGCCGCTGCCCACTTACCTGTCCATTTAGCCGTCCACGGCGAGTATTGCAACTCAACCAGAGTATAGAGGCGTTCAGCTGTTCGCTAGCAATGAGAAATATCACTGGTGGATTTTGCCACATTACTTCTTTACGTAATCCGAATCAATGAATGAATGAAAAACTTTATTTTCACAAAGGAGGTATCCCGGCGAAGGTGGAGCCCTCAGTCCAGGGCCCCTGTGGCCTTTGCCATCTTGCAAGCTCTGTCGATCAATTTGAGATGTTCTTTAGGCTTCTAGCAGGACAGCGCAGCCCCCCACTGCTCCGGTGTTGGTGTTTTGTGTACTGGCCCTTGTGTACTGGCGGTTTTTGGCAGGCCCATGTAACGTGGTAAAGCGTTGCGTGTTCCCCGCATAGCGGACATTTGTTGTCATATGTTGCCGGATGGATTTTGCTGAGTAGACTCAGATTGGGGTATGTATTAGTCTGCAGTTGTCTCCAGGCAACCGACTGCTCTCTACTAAGGTCTTTGTGGGGAGGGGGTTAGTAGGTCCTCCTTAGTGCTCTTTGGTTTTCTAAAATTGCGCCATAGCGTCTGGTGACTGTGTCCGGTTCCACGTCGTGATGCGTCCCCCCCCCCCCCCCCCCCCCCGCCCGGTTGGCGTATGCTCGGGCGTTGGCGTCGGCACGCTGTTTCCCTGTCACAGTTTCATGGCCTGGTGTCCCCGTGATGAAGCATCTCGAAAAGGTGATTTTTCTCGTCTTGAGTATGCGGATGGCCGCAGTGGATATATGCGTCCCCTGCTGTACCCTCTGCACGCTTCTTGCGAGTCCGTAAGTATTGCTGTAGTGGCGTATTCCGAGAGACATTCGTTCGGCTGTGTACACCCGAGATTGCATTCAGAACGTGAAAAATTCCAAGAGCTAGCTTTTCCAAAATATGCACAATGAAATGTCAAATCAAGCATAGAGGTGGGCTTTCCTATTATCTCCCTTGAACTCCTTGATATAAGGATCGGTGGTACTTACGGAAGACAGTCTCAAAGCTTATTATCACCGGAAAGGGTTTGCAATTTTGCATAGATACTTTAAGGAAAGCTTTAAAAGAACCTTGTGCCACTTTTGTTGCTGACATTAAAGACTGTGCGAGTAGAGTACCCGACATGTTGGCTCCGTCAGTGTAGTAGTTTTCCTCGGAAACATTTAGTATTATGTAATAGTGTAGGTCTCTAGCTGCGCAATACGTAACGCTTTCAATACTTCACTGGTCCTAAAACTTCCGCGTAACGCTACGGGAGAGTTGGCTTGCTGCCCGAAGCGGCCACAGTGCGGCGCTGCCACTGGATCGTGCTTCGGATGCCTCGATACCAACGCCCCAAGGGTAGCTTAGTGGCAGCGGCAATTTGAACATTCATACTCTGCCTTCGTGCTTGTTAGTTGCCGCAGGCGCAGTCGTGATTTAATTAGCTACGCCGAAGCACCACGCAACCGCTACGATTGCAGACAGCATGCTGACCTACCGGCTGCCGTTCTGGCTACAGGGGCCACGATAAGGTCTGGCTGTTGCGTTTTCCAAACACTGAAAAAAAAAGGGGAAGGGTCTGACATATCGTACCGAAGTTGGCGCTTCTCATTCGACCGACGTCGAGTCCGCTTTTGTGTATACGAAAAGCACCATGATGACACCACGGACATCGTTCGTTTCCATGTGCACCTAAACGGAGATGTTGTATCGCTTGCGAAACGCACCGTGGTTGCTTAGTGGCTACAGGTCATTGCGCTGCTAAGGACGAGGTCGCGGTATCAAATCCCGGCAGCGGCGGCCGAATTTCGATGGGAGCGAAATGCGAAAAAAAAAATGCGAGAAAGAAACAGAAAAAAAAACCATCATGAGCCATTTTACTCTGTGAAGGTCGATGACGAGCGAAGCTGTTTAGCGCACGACATAGAGGTGACACAGAATTTTGACCAAAGGTACGAACGTATTCGTTCTCCTTATTGGTGGTCATCGTGACGATAGGTGCGCACACACATTCGCGTATCACCTCTGTTATTAAATCTATCCGTCACGTAACACAAACTGAATGGTTCATACCCCCGTGAACGCGGCCTCCCCTATACGACGACAGAAGAGTAGTGAAATTCTACGCTGGAATGATGAACGGCAAGCGGAGCCAGTGCAAAAGGAGACAACGACGACGAACGCGTGAGCTGTGGCACGAGCGCGTTCGCGCGGTTGCGCGGCGCCAACGAGCCAGTTCGCGGGTTGTTCGCGGACGATGTATTTGTCCTGGCCATATACAGTTGCGAGTCCTTCACAGCGGAGTTCTTTTAGATCAAGTACACAGGGCCGTCCAGAAGGCCCACGACAGGGTGGTAAGGTTAAACTTATACTGTCCCGACGTGGGAGCCGCCTGCGTTAACCTAAGGGTTGATCTTCAGAACCTGAATAAAGTTTATCGTACCATACCATATGCAGCTTCGCTGTAAAATGGAGGCGCTTAGTTGTGCACTGATAAATGACCTGTGTTAGGCTGACGTAATGCAAACCATGGTTTGGTGAAATTATGAGGTTCAGAACTGCAACGCGTGTAGAGAGACGTCATGGTAAAAGAAAAGTTGTCGCAGTTTCACCCGAAAGGCGAAGCATCAATTGCGATAGCAAATTTGTAGAGAGCTATACGGAGTAATGATAGTAGCTTTATCAGCTGTATAAACTTGGACATGCAGCAGCACCGGCAACACGCAGAATTGTTGTCGACGCCGTCGGCGTTTTGCCCGCGTTCGCACCGAACGCGAGCGGCATTTTTATATAAATACGTATTTGGTACCGCAGCTAAACGTCGCCTCCCCTCCCTCCTTCCCGTCCCCCCACAGCCTTTCGCTCGACGGAAAAAGTTTCCTTTGCTCTCTATATATGGAAAGGAGGAAAGAGACGCTTAATTCTGCAGCCCTTCAGGGAGCACGGCGCAAAACGTGCGTTTGCTCTCCGACGTGCGTTTCGCTCCCCGTAAAAGCGCGCCTCCCTCGCGCCCTTTCACTCGCACATACAGCGTCCGGAGCGCGGCGACGATTTCATCGCCGTTGACGTCATACGGAACCTCACGGCGACGACGACGGCGACGCCGACGGCAGAAATCTGCTTTGGAGTGTCCATATAATTGCTATCGCAATAAAATAAACTGTCGATTCCAGTTCATATCTTGGTAACAATTCAAGTCCTCAAATCTTTATTATACGGAATTTACCTTTAACACGAGATCTTTTCTTTAATGTTCTTTTTTTTTGCGACAGCGACAGCTCTATAGGCACACTCCCTTGATTGTTTTGATGTCCATTAATCGAATTCCGGAATGCTATGCTAAATAGAAGTTGTATGAACAACGATGAAGTCCTCAGGCTGGCCGATATTTCCATACGTGGACCTCGATAGGTTCACTGCTGGCGGTCGAAACGTAGGCCAGCCTGTACATGAGGCACTTAATCCCTCTTTATACAACTTTTATCCCTCAGTGTGCAACCAATACACAGGGTGTCCCAATATCATGGACCAAGATTTAAAAGTAAGCAAGTGTTGCGGCTTTGGAAAACGTTGAGGCGAAAGCTTGCAAGCTGTGAAACAAAACGACGACGAACGTGCGAGCAGTGACACGCGCGCTTCTCTATGACCACGTGACGTGCGCAATCAGGCCCGCACTAGGCACACCTTTAGTGAGCCAGAACCGTGGCTTCAGGGAAGCGGGCTCGTCTCACACCGCGAGGTCCGGCTTCGATTCAGACCCCGACCGAAAAGTACCAAATTTTCCTTTTCAATACCACTAATTTACTTCGCTTACAGGAATCTCCCTGAGAAATGTGACGTTTCTAGACTTGTTTTTACTTTTTTGCTGCGTCGGTCATTTTTCGTCGCGGTCAGTTTCGCCAAGGTCACCGCCAATGGCACCGCCAACATGGACACCTAAGGCTTTTGCCTTAAACATATGAAAATGCCACGTATAGCTGGACAGAACCGAGGTAATGTTTGCCGTCGCTTGGATATGCTCACATTATATTTTTGCATTCCGCCTAATTACGTAATTAGTCTTAATTAGTCAACTTCTCAAATATTATAATTAGATGAAAAGTGCCAGTGAGGAAATTGTAGAGCAACAGGAAAACTCCCCGATGAAGCTTTCTGTTGCTCAACACGCTACATAAATGTGTTTATCCGAGCGTGAAAGAAGCCCGCGAATACACGCAAAGCTAGTGCCTCGAGCGGCCAGTCGCGTGGCTATATGGCATGTATTCGCGGGTTTCTTTGACGCTCGGAAAAACACTCTTATGTAGCAAGCATTGAGCAGCAGAAAGCTGTAACGGGAGTTCGGTGCATTGACATAAACGCCGAGCGCATCTAACCTTGTAGACGCGTATACTATCACCATATTTTTAAATATTGGTGCATGATAGTTGGGACACCCTGCGCAACGCGAACACCTTTCTAGGAGTGTTCCTTTATATAGATAATCATCGTCGATATAATTCGCCCAATTTATTTACGTGCTCCGAGACTGCGCCGCCGAATCTCAGAGGCCATGCAAATAGCTTTCAGAGCGTTAAAAATTTCCATGACAGAAAATATAATGAAATGTCAAGTCAAAGATAAAGGTGTGCTTTCCTATTGCTTCCTTTGAACTGTTTGAAATAAGGATTGGTGGCACTTATAGAAGACAATCTCACAGCTTGTTATCACCGGAAAAGTTTTTCGCTTTTACAGAGATACTTTCCGGAAAGCTTTAAAAGAACCTTGTGCCGCTTTTCTTGCTGACATGAAAGAGTTCGCAATTAGAGTACCTGAAACGTTGGCTCCGTCAGTGCAATGGTCATGGATCACCTCTGCGAAATACCTGTCGTCTCCGCCAACAATAAGGAATAGTCCAAATGAAGGTCTCTACCTGCGCAATACGTAACGCCTTCATGACTTCACTGGTCCTGAAACTTCCGCTTGACGCTATACGGAAGAGTTGGCTTGCTGCCACTGGATCGAGCTTAGGGTGCCTCGACACCAAGGACCCAGGGGTAGCTTAGTGGCAGTAGCCATTTGAGCATTGAATCTCTGTCTTCGTGCGTGATAGCTATGGCAGGCGACATTGTGGTTTGATTAGCTACGCTGAAGCACCAAGAAGCCACTGCTATTGCAGACAACATGCTGACCTACCGGCTGCCGTTATGGCTACAGGGACAACGACAAGGTCTGGCTGTTGCGTTTTCCAAACAGTGAGAAAAAGGGAAGGGTCCGACACATTGTAGCAAAATTGGTTCTTCACATTCGACTGACGTCGAGTCCGCGTGTGTTTATACAAAAAGCTCCGTCGCATGGCCCCGCGCGAGGGACACGTGTAAATGCAGAGCATAGTGGGGTTCCGTGGTGTTGATGTTGTTGGCGTGGTGGTGGTGGTCTGGGTTGAGAGAGGAGAGAATCGTAAGTAGTTAACGTAAAGTTACGTAAAGTAACGTAAAGAGACGCTTGGGTTGTTGTTGTTGTTGCTGTTGTTCAAACTCGCACAGTCGGAGCGTCCCCACGGCGCCGTTCACGAGGCCGTCGACGACGTCCACGTTGACGGTGAGCATGTTGGATTGCGTCGAGGTACTAGTTGAAGGTCTTGCTTCCATCGCTTATCAACTGCGACCGCCGAAGAACGCAAGAGAGGGCAGGAGTTGACGAGTGGAGCCCGCGCCCAACCCGCTTTATATTCCTAGCGCGCGCGTTAGAGGGAGAGGGGGTGGAGAGAGGGCGCGCTATCACGCCAGCACCTGCTGTTGCTACGGTGCTTGCAGCGCCGGAGCGCGACTCAACTACGACGCTTCGCGCGCTGCACATGTGCTGCAAGCGTGATGCGGGAGAGGAGGAGTGGGGGAGAGGGCCCACCTTGCTCGAGCTGTTGCGGACGGACGGCGCACGCTACATGTGAGTTAAAGAAATGCTCTGCATTTAAAAGCACCCCGACACCACGGACATCGTTCGTTTCCATGTGCACCTAAACGGAGAAGTTGTATTGCTGCGAAACTCGTCGTGGTTGCTTAGTGGCTTGAGGTCGTCGCGCTGCTAAGCACGAGGTCGCGGGATCAAATCCCGGCAGTGGCGGCCGCGTTTCGATGGGAGCGAAATGAAAAAATCGCCCGTGTACCGTGCACTGGGTGCACGTTAATAAAACCCCGCAGGTGGTAAAAATTAATCCGGAGTCCCCCCCACTACGGCGCGCCTCATAATCAGATCGTCGTCCAAAACTCGTACCTGAAGCTGCTTAACAGAGATACTTCCTAGGCCCGAAGGCACTTAAGGAAGGAGGCAGAAACACTATACAGTGAAATAAAACATTGCACTGAACAGTAGGCCTGGTGTACAGCATTTTTGATGTGTTTGCGGTCAGTGCTGGCGACGATGGAAGCGGGAAGGTGGTTCTATTGCGTGCTGGTTTTAGGATGAAACATTCATTGTAAATGTTAGTTCGGCATGATCGTACACTCCTACCTTAAACGCATGACCCGAGCGAGACGAGATGTAAATGCGGAGAAGGGAAGGTGAATGTTTCTGAACGACGTTATATTGGTATATTTCAGGAAATAAACATAGACGGATGGATTTACGGCGTAATGACAGGTGGGGCAAGACAAGGGTATGTTTCATTGATGAGACAATGCCATGGAGACAGTAGTTAGAAAACGTAGCGAACAAACGCGCTGTTTTGCCTGCATTCAAGGCCGGCGATAAGTGCTCATTGAATAGGATCCAAAATGGCGCATGCGCATTTAAATTTTGTACGGTTCGCGCTTTTGAAGAGGTTTAGCTTTTCCAATCACACCGCCGAGTTTGCTCGGAGGTGTGGAAGCTACAAAGAACACCCTTACCGGTTTCTGAGAAAGAAAACTTCGCAGTTGAAGAAAATATCGCCCATCCTGGACCAAAGCTGAAGTTTTCTTCAACTGCGAAGTTTTCTTTCTGAGAAACATGTAAGGTTGTCCCTTGTAACTACGTGCTTCAGTCGTGTGGAGGACAACTGCTTTCTTCAATTTCATTTCGCATAACCTAGAAGGCAACAGTACAAATAGAGAAGGTTGTTATGAACGAAACGGGCTTTTTACATTCGTTAATACCGCAAAGCAATGCGTTGTCCTCAAGTTCTTAAACCATTTGCGCATGGCGAGCACGTACCTCTTCGTCGTTCTGAAAGCGCAGCTCATCCATTATCATTTGGTCATCATTACGCGGCGGTTCCTTTTGCGGTACACGACGCAATCCTCGTCCTATTACCTATCTTCTTACGCAGCAGGGGGGCGCGCCGGTCCTTGCTCGCCGTTCTTTTCTCGCCGTAAGAACGCCATCTTGCGGTACTTTTCGCGACCTCGCGCGAATCAATTCGGAAACGAATTCCTGTACGGCCCCGTTAATTTATCTCGCCTCACGTCTTTAACTCTTTGTTTGAGCTCACTCACCGCGGGGTGACCGTTAAGGTACACGGCGAAGAACGCACGCGTGCCTTTATTTATGACCCACCATCTCTAAGCCTGCTTCACTCGTAAAATCGGGACTCGCACTCGGCGCTCACGAATCCATTTCGAGACCCCCCACGTTTGGGCGCCATTGTCCGGTTTCCATTAGGCCCAATTTGTCGTTGCCTCCCGCGGCGTGACCTACAGAGTGCGTTGCGGCTTTGTTCTCTTTTTCTTTTTTTTTTTTTGCGTGCGAGCGCAGACTGCCCGAAAGATACATATGCGCAGCTATCTCTTCTGAAATATAAATAAGCCTCCTTGAAGGTTGCTACGCTTGAAACAACTGCCACCGCTCTCCATTGTCGTTCGCACTGCTGGATATCTTTTGTGATGAAAGATAAAGAAGGCACTCGGTTGTAGAAAACAATCTAGCGGAGAGAAATTACGCGATGAACTCGGACGTGCTTGAGATAAGCCGCCATGTCCCGACGCAAGCAGAGGCAGGCAGTGGTGTGCCGCGACAGAACGAGGTTTAAATTAACGCTAAAGAAAGGCCAGTTTTAGAGTTTCGGAAAGTCGTGTTTTAGCGCAGGCCTGGTGTTTAGGTCAGTGAAAAATTCAGTTGTTCTTTCACGCGATTTTCTGCGCGTTAGTAAGTGTTCGTTCGACTCAGGGCATCGCTAAGTTTAAAATATATTCAGGCAGGGATACTCAGATGCATATATATTTCTCCGATATTTTTTAACGACTTTCTTTGTTTACAAAGTTACGAAAGAAAGTCCACTATATGCAAAAGTGAAAGGTTATCTGCGACTGATCGCTGTTATTTATTGAATTCATAATAAAGAATCAGCTCTACCGGAACACAAAGCAAGTTTATTCGAAGCCAGAAGCACGAGCATTAGACAAATCCGTAGACTATGTAGCCGTGATTTTGACGTTGGTTGAAGCGCCGTGTTTGCGCCGCACGCGCAGACGCTATAGCGTCGCGTTTGCCTATGATATTTATTCAAATTAAACGTATCTCGGGAGTCGCTGTGGTTTCTTACAAGCACCGGTGACTCCTCTGCTATCGACGTGTGATAAAAAGAAAGATATAAGAAAGCAATCGACGAAGAGCAAATTGAGAGCTTTCACAAAAACCAGCCGTGACGTGTACAGCCACGGCGCTTGAAGAAAACTAATTTCAAGGAAAGCTTCTAGCCAGACTCGTCTTCAAAGTGTCTTGTCTCTCGGAGTAAAGATGTTAATCCTAAGCACCCACTTTTCGGAACTTATCACTCATACAACAGCGTCTACCAAGAAAATGCATTAATACCACAGTGCTCAAATGACTTCTCCACCACTCCGGCTGTGACGTCGTCATGGAGACATTGGAAATACAATAGTGTTGTCAACATTCGTGTATATACAGTCGAACCCGGATATATCAAATCTGAAGGGGATCACGAAAAAAGTTCGATATATAGGTATTAATTCGATATATAAAATAAATATTTTATACAAAAATATTCCAGGGAATTTTACTGCTGATCGTTATACACAATAATCCGGTATATGTGGGTTCAATGTATTCGGGTTCGCCTCTATACCTATTATCATTCGTCTGTCCTCCCTCCTTTTAGTACAGGGATGCGCTTAGGTTACGAGGCCGCTTAAATTCTGGAAAATGCGGCAATGAGCATCCGAGCACGGGCCAACAATTAGCAGCTGTTAGTTAGCGCTCAGCGTGCCTTCGCGTTTCATCTTTGTCGCGTACGTCGAAAGTTTCTTAGCGCTGGAGGGAGACGAACCGCAACTAATGGGGCATGTCCGTCGACCTCTTGGCATGCATGACGGGTGCGTAAACCTCCCCGCCCACCTGACAGGTCTTGCATGCACTGCTGTTGGCCTAAGCTTGATTGTGGCGTGATGAGCGTCATCAGAAGGATAACTACGTTCGGTCTTGTTCCCTGCGAAGAGAAACGAAAACTACTCAAACTTGGGCAATTTATTTTTTTCATCTTTAGGTCATTCGCTCGATAAAGCAGTTAACTATATACACTCGCTGACCAACCTAACTATTCAGTACAAAGGGGGCCCACAAAACCACACGCACCCACAGTGAGTCCGCGCTCCGAAATATGTATTTACTCGATTGTAATGCGAGAATTTTTTTTGATGATTTTCGTTGCTTGAACTCGACCTTCGCGTTACATTAGAATAACGGCAAACTTTATGATTTTAAAGCAAATATTCCAAGTTTCGCAGGCTTCAACGTTACGTTTCCAACCTATAGCTGTACTTTTACGTTTCTATTCAATCCATAGACATGTCAACCGCAAAACTTCCTTTTTGTTGAAATGGACGCCATTTTCGCTGTGCCAGTGACGGGTGTTGAGATTACGGCACCTTTCGGGCGCTTCGACTACGTTCATTCGCAAATGTTATGGCGACGCAGAGCGTTCAGTATGAAGGCCGCTTCCAGAGGCGGGTAATTTGGTGGCCTAGGAGCTGGGAAACACCGACGCGGCTTGATCGGTGGCTCGACGTCAATGAGTCAACGATTCTCGGATGGTGACACTATGGGAAGCCCTTCGTAAATGCGAGGCCGGTCGGAAGGCCCTCGTAGAGCCGTTGTACTTTCCGCGAATGAAATGGCTGTGCGGTCTTTTAAGTAGCACTTCATCTCAAACGAGCTTGACGGCACAGGAGACTTGATTTTCGGGCGATCACTTTCGGAAATATATAGTTTCGCTATCGCGACACTTGGCTCGTTTCGTCACCGAACCCCTCTAAATATAAGGCCGACAACGCTCTCGGCACTAATAACGAGCTTGGCAAATCGTCAGAAACACTTGTCGGGGACGCTTTCGATGCCGAGACACGCTAAATTTCGCGAACGCGAAACTATCTCCCAAAGTGATCGTCGGACAACACCGCGCAAAGAAAGTTCTGTCTCCTTCTTAGACAACGATGGTAAGTGAACTCATTTCCGTGATGATTCCTTGAATACAGGTATCATTTATCTTTCCGTTCATCTCGCGCTACATTCGCAGTTCTCTTTTTTTTCTGTTTTTTTTTTTTCGCGGACTGAGAAGTCGACCCTCGCGTTACAATCGCGGTCACGTTACATTTGACTAAGTGCGGTAGTTTTCGGGAGAGACCGATATATACGGAAGTTCGCTTACGCTGCGACGTCATGCAACGAGCGAGCGTAATTAACCAGCCCATCTATACGAATTATATCTGAGTTGTGCATTGGTGCGCTGGCCACTGCATTCTTAGGTGGCTACTGACTTTTTTAATTTATTTATTTATTTATTTTTTAATTTTGCTATTACTTCTTTTCATCCGCTTCATTCGAACACGCGTGAAAAACAGCTTCTATATTCCGCTGGTACAATCGACATTTATTCCGAACAGAGGCGCGACAACTAT